>NC_138768.1:771554635-771827135 GCF_965119305.1 Pelophylax lessonae
AATATTTATGGGCCTGACTGTATATCAGAAAACTACACATATGGAACATAATTTAATACATGTGTTTTGTTAAAGTGATGTTATTGAATTGGTTATTTTGTATTTATTCCATTTGCAAATGACAGTTGTCTCCTCACCTAGCTTCTTGCTGATGGTCTTGTAGCCCATTCCAGCCTTCTGCAAATCTACAATCTTGTCCCTGACAGCTCTTTGGTCTTGCTGATGATGGTGAGGTTTGAATAGAAGAAAGAGATTCTGGGGACAGTTGTCTTTTTCACACATAACGAGTTGTCATTGGAAGCTTCTTAAATTGACAGGACTAATCTGTGTACCACATGAGCACCTACTATAGCCAGTCTGTGGAAGCCATCATTGTTGTTGTTTGGTAGGGGATTAGGGATGGGCGAAGGGTTTGGCCTGAGCATGAGTTCGACGAACACCCGAATTATCAGGGCGTTCGACCATTTGTTCAGCCCGTCGAATGACCACAATGCACTTCACCTCTGCACAGTGCATTGGAAGCCCTGATTGGCTAAAGCAATTAAAAATGTAACCCATTAACTGCCACAATGGGTCCTCTTCCTGTCCCCTTACTCTCTTTCCTCTTTTTTCCTTCCAATCTTTTTTCCCCAAGCTGTTTCCCCTTTCTCCCCATTTGGTCCCAGAGGGTCCTTTTTGTACTATGACCTCTGATAATGCCACCTAACTGGCCCCCCTTGATTGTCCAAGGCCTCAACTCACCACAAAAGAAAGTAAAAGTTTTTTGTTATCACCAGAAATAGCAGATTAATGTGACCTATTTGCAGGAAACTCATTTAGCAGCTAGAATTAGGTGAACATTGGCTGTTCGCCCGTTCGACGAACACCCAAATTTTGGAGGGGTTCGACCGTTTGTTTGGCCCACTGAACAACCACAATGCCGCTCATTGTATTGGAAGCCCGATTGGCTGAAGCAATAAAAGTTTTGCCACATCAGGGTACTGAGCACTGTCAGAGCCATGATTGGAGAAAGTGATGATGACTCTATCTAATCATGATTTATTGCTCTTAGTCCCACTCCACACTATAAAAGTATTTTTTCAATAGTGGCGATTTGTAGTGTGATACTGGCGTGGAGAGAGATAGAACAGGGCTCTAGTCAGTGCTACTAGAGAGTAGTGTGCTATTGTGATCCTATTGTCAGTGTAGAGTATCAGTTTAGTGTGAATCTAGTGATAGTTCAGTCACTGTGAGTGTAGTGCGACCATTCATTTTTACTTTAGTGTCACTTTAGTGTGAATCTAGTGATAGTTCAGTCAGTGTGAGTTGTTTTTTCAGGGCAGGTTTACTGCATCATAGTTTAATGTATTATTGCACGTTTAACACAGTATATTTCTGTGCGCTACGTGCTATTTACCGGAGTATATTTCAGTGCGTTACATGCTGTTTAACACAGTATATTTCTGTGCAATAGTGCATGTTTAATGCAGTATAATTCAGTGCGTTACTGCAGTTTAATGCAGTATATTACTGTGCATTAGTGTACGTGTAACTCAGTATATTTCAGTGCTTTTATGTGCCGTTTAACGCAGAATATTTCTGTGCTTTAGTGCAGATTTAATTCAGTTTATTTCAGTGCATTATGGCATGTTTAACGCAGTATAATTCTGTGCATTAGTGCACGTTTAACGCAGTATATTTCTGTGCGTTATTGCAGGTTTAACGCTGTATATTTCAGTGCGTTACGTGCCATTTACCGCAGTATATTTCTGTGCGTTAGTGCACGCTTAATGCAGTATATTTCAGTGCATTATGTGCCGTTTATTGCAGTACATTTCCGTGTGTTATTGCATGTTAAAAGCAGTATATTTCAGTGCATTACATGCCATTTAGCGCAGTATATTTCAGTGCGTTAGTGCACGTTTAACACAGTATATTTCAGTGTGTTATGTGCTGCTAAATGCAGTATATTTCTGTGCGTTAGTGCACATTTAATGCAGTATATTTCTGTGCGTTAGTGCACATTTAACGCGGTATATTTCAGTGCGTTTCGTTCCCTTTAAAGCAGTATATTTCTGTACGTTCAGAATAATTTCTGTGTGATAGTGCACGTTTACGGCAGTTTATTTCAGTGTGTTACGTGCCCTTTGACGCAGTATATTTCTGTGCGTTACTGCGCGTTTAACGCAGTATGTTTTTGTCCATTAGTGCACATTTAACGCAGTATATTTCTGTGCATTAGTGCAGTTTTACTGCAGTATATTGTAGTGTTTCGGTGGAGTGTTTTTGTGTAGTGTGTACTCGTGTTAAAGTGCACCAAACACCACTTTCCATTGATTAAAGTGCATCCACGTACACATTTCCACATCTTTATTACATTTTGTTAAAAAACACCTTCCTATTATGTCTGGGAGGAAACCAAGAAGAGGCAGACATTCCCATGGCACTGTGAGGGGACAAGCAGCATATGTGTCCACAGGCAAAGGTGGATGTGGTCAGTCCTCAGGCAGGGCATCATTTCCTCTGTTTAGGGATGTTGCCCATGCTATCCAGCCACGGCAAGCAGAGGAGGTGGAGGACTGGCTTACTAAAGCCTCCTCATCCTCCTGATCCTCCATCACCTAAACAGAGGCTAGTGCGCAGTCCACTGCAGCTGCCTGAGTGGCTAAATCTGCCTCATTGCCCACAGCTATTCCTGCCATAGCCCTAGCATCAGGCATGGAGAAGTCAGCTGAGTTATTTGTACACTGCATCAGCCACTTGCTCCTTGATGATGCACAATCATTATTTGATTCAAACGTTGGTTCTGAGATTGAGGAAGATAGGAACATGAGCCTACAAAGAGGGGTGTACACACTGGTACACAAATTGGCAGTCAAGTTCCCCCAGCCGCAGCATATTGCCAAGTTGTCTCCAGTAGTACTGAGGATGAAGGAGATGATGATGATGAGGTCACTGACACAAATTGGTTGCCGGATACAGCAGAGGAGGAAAGTGAGGAACAACCCCAACGAGGCAGCCATCATAGAAGAGTAGAGAGCAGCCACCCTATTCTATCACATTGTGGAGCTGTTATCTCCCAGCACCATTCCTACAGCTCAGCTGTCTGGGCCTTTTTTAGCACATGTGCAGCCAATCGCGCTGTTGCAATTTGAAAACTTTGTCTCAAGCACATCAAGCGTGGCAAAAAACACCAGCCATTTGGGTACCACATGCTTGGCAAGGCATTTAACCTCCCACCACTCAGCCCATTGGCAAGAGCTACTGAAAGCCACACAAAAGGAATGCAATTCTGTTCCTCCTCCTTTCTCACCTCAGCCTACCCCCCGCCATATCTCATGAATTCTCAGCAACCTCCACTGACAGGGATGATGGTATAGCATAGGGTGTCCCAGCTCCTTGCAGCACTTCTGCCAGTAGCACACCACCAGCTGTAGACTATAGTTGGCAAATTTCTCTGCCCCATCTGCTGCAACAAAAAAAAAACAAAAAAAAAAATCACTGCCACCCACATGCCCAGCGTCTAAATGCAAGCTTGCCAAAGCTGCTGGCTTTACAACTTCTGCCTCTCTATCTGGTGGATTCTGCCCCCTGCTGTGAATTTGCTGTACCACAATGGCAGGTTTCCAGTCGGTATTTCTTTTAACATAAGGCCATTCCAGCTTTGTACCATCACGTGGAAGGCAATGTTGTGGCATCGTTGTGCCAGTCAGTTAGCCGCAAAGTCCACATTACTGCTGACACGTGGTCCAGCAAGCATGGTTAGGGACGCTATATTTCATTCACAGCACACATGGTAACTCTGCTTGCAACTCAGGAGTATGTAGGACAGGGCTCAGTGCTGCAGCTTGTTGTGCCGCCATGTCTTTATACAGCTAGCGGTGATGATGCAAGATTTGTCAGCTCTACCCCTCCTTCTCCTCCTCCTTGCCCTCCTATTCTGAATTGTCAGACAAAGCCCCTTTAGTGTTCAAGGGGCTAGTCAATGAGTCAGGCTAAAAGTTGCCATGCAGTGCCTCAGTTGGTGTGTCTAGGGGACAGGAACCACACAAAAGCAGAGATTCTTGCAGCTCTGCAGGGGCAAGCCCAGAGGTGGTTCACACCATGCCAGCTGGAGCCGGAATGGTGGTGTGCGATAATGGCACAAACCTCCTGTCCGCCCTTAGACAGGGAAAATCGACACATGCCATGCCCGGCACATGTCCTCAATTTGGTGGTGCAGCATTTCCTAAATAGGTACCCGGGGTTGGAAGATCTGCTAAAGCAGGCCAGAAGAGTCTGTAGCCATTTCAGGCCGTCATACATAGCCAGTGCTTGGTTGGATGAAATTCAGCGGGAATTGCACCTGCCCGTAAACCGCCTGATTTGTGACATGCCCTGCAGGTGGAACTTAACTTTGGCAATGCTGCAGCAGCTTCTCATGCAGCAGAGGGCCATCAACGAGTACCTGTGTGAGTTTGGCACAACAACAGACTCAGGCTGGCTCAGCTTTTTTCCCCAGGACAATGGCTGCTGATAAAGGATCTTCAAACATAAAGTGATGACCGCGCACCGATGTAAGTGAACATGTGAAGTTTATTCACCACTGTAGATCCAAAACTGGACATCAAAACATCATGGACAAGGACAAAAGGTTAACCTGAGCGGCTCATCTGCATTTGTCTCAGTCATGCTGATAAAGGATGCATGCACTGTACTGTCAGGAGACCACAAGGATGGTAAGCTGTGACAATGCATGCAGCAGTGACACAATCACTGTTGTGTTTCTGCTGGATCAGACTCTGTGTGGCATTATGGACAGGGCACTCAAGGCAGAGCAGCGGGAGGAAGGCCCACTTTATGCAGACAACATTCTTTCTACGCCACATAACGCACATGAGGAGAGGGAAAAGGAGGAAGATTCTGGCAGTCTAGGAGGCATTAAAGCAGAAAAAGACATACGTCAACCCTTATGGTCCTCCATATGGTGGACAATTATCTAGGGGCAAATACAGACATGGAGAGCTTTTCAGTTGACGATCTACTGGGTTATTGGGTCATGAGAATAGACCACTAACCAGAACTTGCCCAGGATGCAATTGAGCTGCTGGGCTGCCCTGCATCCAGCATTCCTTCTGAACGGGCATTCAGTGCTGCTGGAGGTTTTGTTACTGATAAGGCCTGTGAGGGAGGGGTGGAGCCGAGGTGCCAGGATTACTTGGGAGTGAGCTCCATTCTTGGAGCCAGGGAGGGAGGGGCGGAGGCGCCAGGGTAACCCCTAAGGAGGAGCAAATACCCCGTGCAGCAAGGAGGGGAGGGGAGAAGGATCCTAACCTCCCATTGGTCTCCTGATCCCACCCCCCTTCCATGAATAATATGATTGGCTGCACTGACTCCTAGCTTCATCAAGGCCGGGGCGGTGCCATGGGAGGATGGATTGAGGGTTTTTTTTCATGCTAGGGGTGGCTTTTTTGACCCCCCCCCCCCCCCCCGCAAAGTGCCTTGCTGGCTTAGGCCAAATTACAGCATTGCCCCTGATGGCGATGTCACTGATTAAGTGTTTTTGAGATGTGGTGGCTGCCTAGTGTTGTAGGTGTTGATTTCATCTGAAAGTCATTTTTTTGGTATAGGTTTCATGGGCACAATTAACACCCGAAGACCAATTTTTCTGCTCCTGTTTGACAGGTTAATATCATTTAAATTTTTGACAGCAAGGCTAATTCTTGCTTTCATGTAGAGTACCTCTAAAGGGTTACGGTGTGAAGGCGCCACAGACACCCAAAGACCAATTTTTCCACACCTGTTTAAAAGGTGCATATCATTTACATTTTTGACAGCAAGGCAATTTATGCTTTCCCCAACATTCCCTCTATAGAGTTACAGTGTGAAGGCACCTTCGACACCCAAAGACCAATTTTTCCACACCCGTTATTTCTATCCAAAGTCTGCATTAGAGACACCAGAATTTATCCAAAAAATCGCTAATCTTGTTCCCAGTGCACTACATTGTGGCCTCATCATACAGACCGGCTCCCCAAACTGTTGTACCAAAATAAAGAAAGCTTGAAGGGAAAATGTCATTTCTTTGGCTTTATAAATGCAATTATTTCTGCAGCAGCTTCTATGCACAGTACAGAAGTGTCACTTAACAGGTAGACTAAGGGGACCCCCCCAGGCACTAAATTGATAGGAATTTTTCATTTTTATTGTTATTTCTAATTTTGATGCTTTCACTTTAGGCATCAGTAAAATCACTGCTCATTTAAAAATTACGTTTTTACCAACTTTTTTTTATTGATACATGTCCCCCAGGGCAATACCCAGACCCCATAAGTATTGTATGTCCAATTACTTGCATGTAAGCCTTCAAAATGGGCACTTTTGATTTTTCTAATTCGGGTCCCGAAGACTTCAATGGGGTTTGTTATTCGGTCCTGAACTTTCGCGATGTTCGAAAGTTCTGGTGCTAACTGAACAGGGGGTCGTTCAGGCCCATCCCTATAAGGGATCAAATACTTATTTTACTCACTGAACTGCAACTCAATTTATAACATTTGTGTCATGTTTGTTCTGGATTTATGGTTGATATTCTGTCTCATTGAAAATACACCTATGATAACAGTTATAGACCCTTCTTTCTTTGTAAGTGGGCAAACTTACAAAATCTGCAGGAGATCAAATAATTATTTTCCCTACTGTATGTAGTACACAGAGTGAAAGGAATTTCACATTACTCACATATAATGTAATGATGTAACTGATTGCTGGACATTGAAAAAATAATGCCAATACAATAAGAACCATCTTTATTAATGTTCACTCAGCGTGTCATTTAGAAAAGTGCAACATTTACGAACCATCAGGGGTCAGGCAAAGTGACATCATGTCACTTTGCATGATGAAGGGACCCCAATGGTTCCAAAACATTCCATTTTGCTGTATGACATGCTGAATGAACATCAATAAAGATGTTTCTTATTGCAGAAGATTAAAATGTGCTGGCAATATATTTTATATCTAATTACAGTGCCGCCATCCACAAGTTGCTTGAGCACCCTGCACCTGGGTGTACACCGGTCTGGTGTGTGATGGAGATATAGAAAAAAAAACAGCCATGGTTGACACCTTGCAGGTACCACCAAAACAATGCAAAAACAAAAATATTTTTTTTATATAAAAGCTTAGAAGTTCATTACAAAAACGTGAGTCTTTCTCTCTGGACCTCCACTAATGCAGTTTCTATTTGGTCAAAAACAATGCAAAAATGCTTGGGGAATGTAAGGGTATGCACAAGAATCACAGGAGATGCCCCATGTTCTAGATCAGTGTTTCTCAACTCCTGTCCTCAGGGCCCACTAACAGGCCAGGTTTGCAAGAAAACTGAAAACTGTGATATCATTTGCTGCTCAGTGATTGCAGTATTCTAGTCTGCATCTCCCCAAGGTAATACTTAAAATCTGGCCTGTTAGTGTGCCCTGAGGACCTGAGTTGAGAAACACTGTTCTAGATTGCAAACCAAAAACAAATTAAAATTTTATGTAAAACGGGCTCCCATATATATATATATATATATATATATATATATATATATATATATGTAGTGCGTTGTCCCAAGTTCACAGTTAATAAATCTGAAATGTAGCTCATAAAATGAAATAAGCATACCTCTCATAGTTGATGTGGTCATGTATGTAATACCAGATAGAAATGTCTTCTGACAGTAACTGCATTGGCAGAGGTCCAGGGAGGAATAGGCTCATTTTTGGAAAACTTTAAATAGCCCCTGTAGGGGGAGTGTAGAAACCATGTGATCAATGGGGTCTAATAATAATCCAAGGAATGGTCTCCTATCTTCTCCATTGGCCCCAATGGAAGAGATGAGAGGCGAAGCCCCAGAGCATTATTGGGTTCCATTTATTGCATGTTTGTACAAATATTAGGCCATTCCTCTCTCCAAATCCTTGAGGAAGATATTGTCTAGAAACGTGTTAGGTCATCTCACATGGAGCCATCTACTTTGTATAATGAGAAATGATTGGACATTTATTCCCTGTGTGAAGTGGAGTGGAAAGCTCATATGAATGTTTGATGAGGGTTAAAGCATATGATGCTTCCTTGTGTTTTATAGATTTTATACTTTTTTGGTAGTAAACTTATACATTTGTATATGGAACAATTATATTAGGTTGTGCATTGTTTTGGTGGTGCCTCCAAAGTCCTAACCACAACTGTTTTTAATGTTGGCACCCAAGAATACGCTGGTATTTTTTGCTGTATGATAGAGATATCTCTAAGACTGTTGGAAGTGTTACGCTCAGCTTCACTTATCCTCCACAGTACCCAGAGAACTTGAAATCAGGGGCATTTAATAATATGACTATCAAAGCGAAACTTTACCCATAACAACTTCATAAAAAATAATATTCTTTAGCAAGGAACGTAAACTCTAAATTAATAATTATGCCAAAATTACACCAAAATTAGTGTGTGCTGTAAATTGCCTCCAGCATTGTTCCTGTTTCTTCTTCCTGGAGGCTGCCATTTAGCTGAAGCCCAGATTCCCTGAGCAGCAGTAAATTATAAAGTGGAACTCACCCATTCGATTTAACGGTTTAAAAAAACAGTTATATTCCTGGAATGCTGGGATTGCTAACTGTCACATTTGCTTGTTTCCTCAACCAAACTATCAAACCATCAAATGGCTGGTGTTATAACTTATCTGCAGCACCATGGCAGTTGCAGATCAAACAGAAGCAGCTTTCTTAGTTGTAGAGGCTAGGTGGATTTAATTCTGCTTTAAGGCAGTCAGCAGATCAGTCTTTCTATTTGGCAGTACCTAAAATATAGAGGAACTGAACATGTGCAGAGCAGGGTGAGACAGTGTATTACTGGATTTTAAACAGTATAGGTACTTATTTTTAATGTTTTACATAGCTATACCTGTAATAGGGGCCAGCCTGAAGTCATCTAGCAAGACTTCATTTTCTGACTAAAGTTCCACTTTAAGTACAGCCAAGACGTTAGTACTTTTGATTGTAAGCATTCATGAACAGGGCCCTCCTAACCCCTTTTTAAACTGTTTTGTAACTGTACTTTTTCCCTGTATTCTATAGCTCCCTTCTCTTGAACAGCCCCAGGCACATGTGTGAGTCCCGCAAACTGCCTACTGGAATGTCTACATCACACATCCTAGGAATCGTTTAGTGTGAGAGACATCACAAAGACCTGTGGTGTTTCTGGGCAATGCTCAAAAAAAAATGTCTTTTTCAGTGGAGTAACTCCACTTTTGTTGAGAAAAAAACATTCCCCTCTAGGTGATCTCTGTTCATTGCAAGGATTATAACAACCTTTGTTGCAGATTCCTACCTTTTGTTATTCTGAAGAAATCACTGATTGTTCTTCTGGCCCCTGTGCTGAGTGGGTCTAATGGGAGTGGTTTCATAATTATCAATCAGCTGTGCACCTGCAGAGCACTCATGAGGAAGTCTGCTGGGCCTGCATCCCTTTAGATGTGTTCCTATTGCGAGTATCCCACCATAAATGACATTTTTGTTGCAAGGGATGCCTGGAATCTGACTTGTATCTTAGGCAGACTTCTGGGAAATTTGGTGAGCCAATCACACAAGCTGGAAATGATATCCTGGGGTGTGGTCAGTATACATTCTGTGTACAGAACACCTCCAGGCAGCCATATTGCATTTTCAGAAAATTACAGAGCTGCAGACTGAAAAGGAAAGGTAATTTTTAATAGCATTCAATTACAATATGACTTTTGTCGCAATTATGTACGCTATATTATTTTTTCCCTATTTGCTATTTTTTTCCCCCATTAAAGTGGAGTTACCATTTAATTTTTTTTCTTTACAAATGTGTAAGGGGAGACAGGGGGAAGGCAGGAGAGAGGACCCATCAAGAATGGGTGGTTAGTTTTCAAGAAGATAAAGATTTGCTTATAAACGTATAAAAGGTTGTAACGTATTAAAACATTGTTATTCAGCTACACTGCAAAATGAATGCAAAAGGAAACATCAGCTTTTAAATTAAAGTTAAATTAAAAATTCCCTTATTTTATACAAAACGTGTAGAAGGTAAATGTTCAATATTTGCTAAACATGGAGTGTATTGCTGTTAGTAGGTCAGGGTACTTATAGATATTCTGAGAAGAAGCAGCAAAGCACAATCACTGTGTGGTACTGCAAAGCTGGATGCAGACCCTTAGAATGTAATAAGAAAAAAAAGACAATATAACAAGGGCTCAATTCCACGGTGGGGGCTTAATAATAAAAGGGAGCAGATAGATTTTGACCACATATATAATTATTGCTCGTGGAGGTGCATAGCCAACATGTTTCATTGCAATTACAGTGTCATCTACTGAGCTGTTTGCTTGGAACCTTTGTTCCAAGCAGATGCGGGGGTCTGATCATGCGTGAGAAGTGTACACACAGCACCAACGATAATACTGCACAAGGACCATGATATACACGAGTCATCTCTGAGCCAGAGTTTTAGTCCAGGTAGCAGATATTAACCCTGGGTGATGCCTATCAAGTGAAGAAAGGAAGAATGTAGGCTTTTTTAGAGGGAGCATTGTGGTCTCTCTGAGAGGTAATAAATATATGTGACTCTTACTCTAATGTATTACTTGTGCAACATAAAAAAATACATGTGGTCCAGTTTTAAAGGTAACAGGTAATGATATACACTGTATTCTCAAAAGTATTGGGACACCTGCCTTTACATGCACATGAACTTTAATGGTATCCCAGTTTTATTCTGTAGGGTGCAGCATTGAATTGGCCCACCCTTTGCAGCTTAAACAGCTTCAACTCTTCTGGGAAGGCTGTCCAGAAGGTTAAGGAGTGTGTCTATGGGAATGTTTGACCATTCTTAAAGAATTTGACTGGTGCAGGCCAGTCAAGTTCCTCCACCTCAAACTCGCTCATCCATTGGTGGAGGGTGGATTATGGTGTGGGGTTGTTTTTCAGGGTTTGGGCTTGGCCCCAAAGTTCCAGTGAAGGGAAATCTTAAGGCGTCAGCATACCAAGACATTTTGGACACTTTCATGCTCCCAACTTTGTGGGAACAGTTTGGGGATGGCTGTACCAACATGACTGCGCACCAGTGCACAAAGGTCCATAAAGACACTGATGAGCAAGTTTGGGGCGAAGGAACTTGATTGGCCTACACAGAGTCCTGACCTCAACAAGATAGAACACCTTTGGGATGAATTAGAACGGAGACTGCAAGCCAGGCTTTCTTGTCTAACATCAGTGCCTGACCTCACAGATGCGCTTCTGGATGAACTGTCAAACATTCCCAAAGAAACACTCCTAAAGCTTGTGGACAGCCTTCCCAGAAGAGTTGAAAGCTGTTATAGCTGCAAAGGGTAAAAAGGAATTGAAAAGGATTAAGAGAGGTGCATGGAAGGCAGCCAGCCCCCAGTCTGATGTACTCACCCTCCAGTCTGCCACCAACCAAGTAGACCTGTCTCATGATATAAATAAAGAACAGGGGTTTAGTTGGCACGCATTTGAAAAAGCATGTGTAAGCTGCAGGGCCACTACATGGCACCCTGTTTTACCTGCAGTCCTAACACTTTTAATTTGAGTGTCTCCACACTGGGAGCACATGACTGCTAATGGATGGATAGGAGGCAGGTGGGAGGGAACAGCCCAAACCTCCCCCAACCCACCCCCATCCATGACTGGTCTAGTCTCTCATGTACATGTATAGCTGCAAAGGGTGGGTCAATTCAATATTGAACCCTACAGACTAAGACTGGAATGCCAATAAAGTTCATGTGCATGTAAAGGCAGGTGTCCCAATACTTTTGAAAATATAGTGTATAACTAGCCTTGAACAATTGTGCACCTCTATCTATCTACCCATAATCATCTTCCCAATTCAGCCCACAGATAGCTATGAAAATGATGCTGTAATAGGGAGCTATCAGCTTTGTAGTGAAATGTAGAAAAAAAACCTTCATGTGCGATAATGATCAGACCCCGTACCTTTACATAGCCGGATTATCACAAGTGTTGCTTAGATCAGTAGCAGCCAATTTAACAATCTCATGTATATCCATGTACATAGCTACCCATGTTGATCCTTTGATAGAAGCTGAAGACCTAATTGTTTCTTGTTCAGAGACTATGTCTTATTAATCTGAGCTCACGAATGTCCTTTGATAACATCAGCTTTGTTTGCTAATAGGGCCACATGATGTCAGTATGTGATGTATGCTGTGTAGATCTCTCATTTACTTCTGTTAATTGACTAGAGGAGATAACAGTGTTTTCTTGTTTCCTTGGATAGGCATCTCCGTGAGCGTGTCAACGTTTAATCTGGTTGCCATATCTTTGGAAAGGTACAGTGCAATTTGCAAGCCATTACAGTCACGAGTGTGGCAAACAAAGTCACATGCCTTGAAAGTAATTGCGGTTACCTGGTTCCTCTCCTTCACGGTCATGTTACCATACCCAATTTACAGTACATTGGTGCCATTTCCAAAGTCTGAGAATGTGACGGGCAACATGTGTAGGCTGGAGTGGCCCAGCGACCTCACACAACAGTCATGGTAAGTGTGGATCATTAGTATACCCTACTATTTTTACATATCATGATATCCACATTCTACTGTAAGAAATACATTAATTGACACTGTTCATTTATGTTTTCCCCAGCTTATTTTGCAGTAGAGATACACTATATTACTAAAACTATTTGGATTCCTGCCTTTACACGTACATGAACTTTAATGGCATCCCAGTCTTAGTCCGTAGGGTTCAATATTGAGTTGGCCCAGATCGCAGTGCGAACTGTGAAATGGTGCAGGAATCAGATCGCATAGGTGTGAAAACCCGTGCGATCCGATTCCAGTGAGAACCAAAAAAAATTTTAGTGCGAATGCAATGCAACTTCAGCCATACATTTTGTATGGCTGAAATCACATCGCACAGACATGGCATGTGATCTGCACAGCAATGCGGTGTGAATCACATGCAATGTCTGGCATCACACTAGTGTGAACGGGCACTTCAAGATGATTTAAAGAAAACAAAACAGTGTAGCACAACCTCTACTAAATCTGTCCTCACACTACAGTGAACATAAACAATGTGCTAATAAACAAATCAATATGTATCAATCTCCATATAACAAAATAATATAAATGTAATGTGACAATAAAAACTGATGAAGTCCACACCCCTCGGATGTAACACTTATAGGGGACAGAGCAGAGGCCTAACTAGAACCTTCAGGGCCCCGGTGCAAGAAACCATGAAGGGACCCTGGCCTGGGCCCTTCCCTTCAAGCCTGGGGCTCTTTCCATTGATCCTGGGGCCCTTTACTCTCATTGCGGGGCTCTTTATTACGTTCCGACAGCGGGACCCTTTCACAAGTTCTGCAGTGGGCCCCCTTCCTGCCATCTTGGGGCCTCCCCACGGTGGTGGAATGCCAGGGCCCAGTCTGACCTTTGCGATCCTGGAAGTTCAGCCACTGGTGTCAGTAGTTTTTATTTTTTGGTATTTTAATTGTATTTTTTATCATTTTATTTAATTTTTTTTACAATGTCACTGACTATGACTCTGTCCATCCAGAAAAGGAAGGAGCTGGTAAATTACATATTTACCGACCCCTTCCTGGTTCTCTAATGTGACACATCCCCTGTAGCAGCCAGCAGGAGAGGGAAGGGAACACAGTGTGGGGGGGGGGGGTACAGCACAGTAGCGGGGGAGGGACCAGGGAAGCACACAGGGGCCCGGAGCCAGCAGAACACAAGTGAACTGGATAGGAGGAGTGGCAGGGGCAGCATACAGAGGAACCAATCTCCTCCATTTTCCTCCTGCAGCTACAGGAGGAAAAAGGAGGACAGTGATTTCTCTACATGCTGCCCCCACCGCCCCTCCTATCCAGGTGTACAGGGGAGCTGCACAGGCCCCCTGGAGCATGGGGCCCGGTTGCAAATGCAACCCCTGCAACCTCTGTAGTTACGCCCCTGGGACAGACAGAGCCTAGATTATGAGTCATCTCATGGCCATCTCTATTTCTGATTTTTGTTTAACACATGCGAGATTTAGTGGGCATGGCTTAAGTGCTTTTTATTGTGAATAGATTTCTTCATCTTTTAAGCCCAAAAAAATATTTGATACAGAGATTTGCTGTATTTTATTCCCATCTCTACATGCACTTCGGCTTACTTGGATGCTGACACTGAGCTAGAGGAGATTTGGAGGATTGAGGATGCTATATTACCATCACTTATTCCCCTAAGACACACAATTGTGTGACATGCTGTGCAACTTGGGACTGCAAAGTCACATGACAAGTCAAACCCTATGATTTCTAATGAGTACCATTCATATGTGTGCGACTTCAAGTCGCAGTGACTTCAAAGTAGTCCCTGAACTACTTTGGTCTGACTTTGATGTGGCTTGAGGTCCATAGACCTCAAGATTACACAGGCATTTCTTCATGTGGCATTGAAGTCGCGTTAAAGTTGCATCAAAGTCGCACTGCAAAGTCGGGCCACTTTCAGGTCGTACAAGTGTTAAAGGGGCCCTAAAGGAACCACTGCTTGTGACCTGACTGGTAATGCTGGGGGTCATGACTCTGAAGTGAGCAGCTAGTGGAGCATGAGTGGTGGCTGACACTGAATATTGCAAGAATTTTCACGGGGTGGTGGATCATCTTTTATCTTTATCTTTTATCACATCACATATATTTTTTTATTGTCACATCACATTGATATTATTTTGTTATATGGAGATTGATGCATATTGATTTGTTTATTAGCACATTGCTTATGTTCACTATCGTGTAAGGTCTGATTTACGGATTTAGTAGCGGTTGTGCTACACTGTTTTGTTTTCATTTTAGTAGAGATGCATTACTCCAAAATAATCATTAATGAGGCGCTATCACCTTGTCAATGCAGGGTACAGTGACAGTGTCTCTGTAAAGGCTCCGCCCACCCCCTTATACTCATCTTGCCTGTGCTCCCTCGCTGCTCTTCTGGGTATGGGGGAGCATGTGAGCTGCTGACCTCTGACAGTGCTCAAACCTATTGTTTTGCTTTGGTCACAAGACCAAAGGAGTGACATCACTGCTCCCCCAGGTCACCAACATTGTGGATTTCTGATTTGGTATCAATGGAGTATGGAGCAGCAAGGAAGCATGGGCAAAGCATGGGCAAAGCATGGGCAAAGTGAGAATAAGCTGGTCAGGGGTTCCCTTTGCAAAGACAGTGGAAGTTCGCCCCATATTGGCAAGGTGATTGTGTCTTTTCAAATGCTGGACATCTACAGTTTTCAAACACTAGCCAAACATATTTTTTACTTCAATGAATGAATACAGTGGGAATTGCTAGGACTTCTATTAGATTTTGTTGCTGTCCTTAGAAGGGCGATTTTTCCTCCATCCTGTACAGGACAATACTGTCTCTGGGACAGGAAGTGGTGGATGCAATCAGCAATAACATCTAAACAGAGGTTTCATCCTCCCCCCACCACTCGGGCAAGAACTAAGGTGCATTTTCTAAACATGGACTGCAACGAAAAAATAAATAAATCTAGAGCACATGTGTCAAACACAAGGCCCGTGGGCCGAATACGGCCCTCCAGGTCATTTCATGTGGTCGCTACACCTCCCCTGCAGCTGCAGCACTCCCCTCATCTCCACCAACCCCTGTCTCAGAAGTCGGCAGCAGAGAGGAGGACAGAACTTCTCCTTTCGATCCTGAGCCCCTCTGTGTACCTGCAGTACCCCCTCGTCTCCACCTCCCCTGGTCTCAGCATTCAGAAGACTCCAGCCCTCCTCTGGTCCTCCTCCAGACCCTGCACTTTCTGCTCCCCAGCTCTGCCCCCACTGTGATGTAAGGAAGGTATCTATTGGAAAAAGTGGAGCTGAATGGACTTTGTTGGCACTGACAACCAGACAGTTAAGTCATAAAAAAACATTTTATTTCGAAAATATTAAAAAACATATCAACATATGTGTTCCACCACAAGTGCAAGACAGAAAAACAAACAAATAAAATAAATCAAAAGACAGAATCTTAAAAGGCATATGTAACCTAATCTACTAGTTAAGATAACTGTAACCTCTCTAACCACCTTAATGGACAAAATATACTATCTGTAAAGCTGTTTAGAAAACAGAAGTATTAAACAGCCCTAGGGCTTTTCCTGGTATACAGGGTGAGAAGTTGGCATCGAATCCAACGGTGGTGGTGTTGGGAGGCTTGGTGTCTTAGTACTATAATCCGGTCATAGGGCAAACTCTACATGTTTCGCGCGATGAGCGCTTCTTCAGGAGTTTATATGAAGGCTGTAACAGTTCGATTTAACAATATTAGTAGCACTATGTGCGGAAACCCTGTTTATTTGTTTTGTAGATACTGATGCCTGTGGTCGCGGGGCAGACACAAGGGCGAAAGTCAAAGAGCGTGCCGCTAACATCCCAAAAGAAAGGGGGTGTATAGTGGAGGTGGGGGGATATTTAAAATATCAATTCTTAATCCCTTTAAGCACAAGGAATGTAAATGAGGTCACGATAAATATAAATCGATATTTGGATGCATAAGCGAAGTCAAAAGTGTTCGATATGAATATCAGTTGAGCAACTCTATATTTGCTCAATATGTGTGATGAATCACGAGTATCACATGTGATTAAACAGCACATAAATACAATGCTTTTGAGTAGGGATGATCGAACTTTTGAAAAATTCGGTTCGACCAGAACACCCGAATTTCCCGAAAGTTCGGTTCGGATTCCAGAACCCCATTGAAATCAATGGGACCCGAACTTCGGCAATCAAAAAACACAATTTTGAAGCCCTAAAACCCAATAAATGCCCCTAAAAAGTGCCTAGGGTTCTGGGTCATGCCCCAGGGACTATTAATCACACAAAAAAAAAGTTCTTAAAAATTGTCGTTTTTGATAGAGAGCTAAATATTGAAAAAATTAAAAAAAAAAAAAGAGATTTCTTTGGATTTAGTGTCTGGGGAGTCTAAAAGGTGTACCTGTGAAGTTTCAGCTCTGTAGCATGTCCAGAACCAGAATTATAGCATACCAAACCTTCAAAAAATGACTTTTTTGCTTAACCGCACCTTTCTTTTGCTCCTAATCAATGGCACAGCCAATGTGTATGATGGGGACATAATGCAGTGCACTGGGAACAAGATTAGAGTTTTTTTTGGAAAAAGGTGCTGTCTCTTTAAATGTGCATATAATTAACGGGTGTATTTCCACAATGGGGCTATTATTACCAAATGTTTTCAAGAAGTCCAAAGATGTATGTAATTGCACTTTATTTCATGTAAAATGGTGTTTGGTGCACTTTAACTTGAATTCTCACAAGAAACAGACATATATGCACGGATACATTGAGGGTTAGGGGTAGGGGTCACAATGTAGTGCAGAGTGAACAAGATTAGAGATGTTTTGGATGAATACTGTTGTCTCTTGACTTTGAATAGAAGTAAAGGATGCTTAAAAATTGGGCCTTTGGTGGTGCCGACGATGCCTTGACACCATATCCCTATGAAAGTGCTGGTAATGAAGGCAATAATTGCCTTTGTAAGGAAAAAAATTACAATGATATGCATCTGTGTGACAGGTGCGCAAAAATTGTTGTTTGGGTGTTGGCGGAGCCATACCACTGTAAGCCCAAAGAGCTGGTGTTGAAAAAGGCGTAAAAATTATGAAGGTGTGCACATGTGGAACAGGTGCGCAAACATGGTAGTTTTGGTGTTGGCGGAGCCTCCCCACCATAACCCCAAAGAGCTGGTGTTGAAGGAGGCCCAAAAATTGTAAAGGTGTGCACCTGTGGAACAGGTTCGCAAACATGGCAGTTTTTGTTTAGCGTAGCCTCCCCACCGTAACCCCAAAGAGCTGGTGTTGAAGGAGGCCCAAAAATTGTAAAGGTGTGCACCTGTGGAACAGGTTCGCAAACATGGTAGTTTTTGTTTAGCGTAGCCTCCCCACCGTAACCCCAAAGAGCTGGTGTTGAAGGAGGCCCAAAAATTGTAAAGGTGTGCACCTGTGGAACAGGTTCGCAAACATGGTAGTTTTTGTTTAGCGTAGCCTCCCCACCGTAACCCCAAAGAGCTGGTGTTGAAGGAGGCCCAGAAATTGTAAAGGTGTGCACCTGTGGAACAGGTTCGCAAACATGGTAGTTTTTGTTTTAGCATAGCCTCCCCACCTTAACCCCAAAGAGCTGGTGTTGAAGGAGGCCCAAAAATTGTAAAGGTGTGCACCTGTGGAACAGGTTCGCAAACATGGTAGTTTTTGTTTAGCGTAGCCTCCCCACCGTAACCCCAAAGAGCTGGCTTTGAAGGAGGCCCAAAAATTGTAAAGGTGTGCACCTGTGGAACAGGTTCGCAAACATGTGTAAGATTCTGGTACCTCTGGTACCCTTATTTTCCACTTTTCTTTCAAATATGCATCCCACCTTTCTAATTAGGTGGTACGCATACACCTTTAAGACGGATGACGTCATCGCCGAGCGCCGCAGAGCGGCTATTTCAACCGCCGGCGTTCTCTCTCACATCGTTCGTTCAACCTGCCGTGTGTCCACATGCTTACAAGCTTACCTTGCTACCGGAACCTCCAGCTATTCCCTTTTACTTGGAAACAGACCGGAACCTCGCTACCGATCCCTGTATCTCGCTACTGGATCACTCCCTTACTACTGGACCCTGCAACTACTAACTTTACTAGTGATAAGTACCCCACAGGGGAATCCTCCATAACCTTACTTACACTATGTGCATACTAATTCTATCATCTGCACTGTTACATAGATTGCTAGCTCTTGAGTCTACTACCATCTATCCTTGCACTGGGTTAGTCTATCCTGTATTTGTCATCTGCTGTCCTTACCACCTGTTACCATACTCGATTACTAACCTATCTGCATTCTACCTAAATACCATCTAATACTCTCCTGAACATTTCTATCAAGTGCTTACCATCTCTGTCACTGTTCACACCTGTCCCTTCAGCACATCATCTTCATACTGTTATATACATCCTATCACTCCAGGAACATCTTATTGAGTGTGTATATCTGTATGCTGAAGCTGACAAGCCCACAGTGATGAGTCTGGAGAGTTGGATCTGGTTATTCAACACATCTCTACATGACTACTGAGTGGAGATTCTGCAGCTGCAAATCCAGCCTACTACAAAAACGCAGGAGCGTTACAGATTGAACGAACCATAAAAATGGATTCAGCAGAATTACCCACTCAAATGACACAATTAACACAACAAGTAAATGCATTAATGCTTGCTCTTACGAAGTAAAAGAAGAAAATCAGACTCTGATACAGCAGGTAACCCGTCTTTCACGGCTCACTGCTGCTCAACCCCCTGAACCTAAAATAAACCCTCCTCTAGTGTTTACAGGTGATCGGAAAAAATGTAGTGAATTCAAAAACGCATGTCAATTACTTTTTTTGTTAAAACCTCGTACATACCCTACTGATCAAATGAAAGTCTGTACCGTTATCTCATACTTAACGGGTGACCCACGGGCCTGGGCAGACTCTCTCTTTGAGAAAAATGATCAGCTTCTGAACTCCTATTCTTTATTCCTAGCGGAACTCGCTAGTTTATATGATGACCCCAACAGGCAGAGTACTGCTGATATTCAATTGAGGGCTTTAAAACAAGGAAGGAGACCTGTAGAAGAATTTGTAGCTGAGTTCAAAAGATGGACCCTTGATTCAGGGTGGAATGATACATCTCTGCGAACTCAATTCAGACTCGGCTTGTCAGAAGCTGTTAAAGACGAGCTCGCCCGAGCGGATTTACCTGGCACCTTGGATGCCTTAATACAACTCAGTATCAACATCGACAGGCGACTGCGTGAAAGAAGGGCTGAGAAAATGGGAATGCCATTGCCTAGTCCTTCTCGGATTTCGGCCGTTGACCCTACTCCCATGGAGGTAGGAACCATACGCCCACCTTTATCAACTACTGAACGAGCCAGAAGAAGATCCAGAAACCTCTGCATGTACTGCGCATCCCCGGATCATTTGATAAGCGTCTGTCCCCTTGTCCGCAAAAAAGAGGGTGAGTGTTCACATGTTTTGCTAGGAGGATTAACGACTTCCTTTTCTAACCCCTATCTCTTTGTTCATTTGACATTACAGTGGGACCAGACTAGGATTACCACCAAGGCTATGATCGACACCGGATCTTGTGGAAACTATATTGATACATGTTTTGTTACCTAAAATAAAATACCTATTATTTCAAAACCTAAACCTGTTTCTGTTAGTTTCATTAACGGTATCCCACTATCTTCTGGTCCAATCACCAACCAGACACAAGCACTCCTCGTCACTACTAACGAGTCTCATATGGAGACCACCACTTTTGATATACTATCTTCACCCCATTTTTCTATTATTTTGGGACTCCCCTGGTTACACACACATCAACCAATCATAGATTGGAAAAAACAGACTTTGTCTTTCCCTTCTCACTATTGTGAGATTACGTGTAACCTCCCATCTTATGGAAAGATCCTGTCTGTGGTGTCAGATGAGATTGCACCACTATGCTATCAGGATCTGTCCGAAGTATTCCTTGAAAAAAATGCCCAAATGTTGCCTCCCCATAGGGATTATGATTGCACTATCGATCTACTCCCTAACAGCAAATTGCCTTTCGGTCATGTTTATCCTCTTTCACAGGATGAACTTTCTCATCTCAAGGAATACTTGGATGAGAATTTGACAAAAGGGTTCATCAGACCCTCTACTTCTTCCACAGCTGCAGGACTTTTTTTTGTCCGCAATAAGGATTCAAGTCTTAGGCCTATTATCGATTATAGGCAATTAAATACGATTACAATAAAGGATCGCTATCCTTTACCGCTCATCCCTGAACTCATTGAACAAGTGCGTGGGGCTACTTACTTCTCTAAATTAGACCTGAAAGGGGCATACAACCTAATCCGAATCCGTGACGGAGATGAGTGGAAAACAGCATTCAGAACCAGATACGGATTATTCGAATATCTTGTGATGCCATTCGGGTTGTGTAATGCTCCCGCAGCTTTCTAAAGGTTCATAAACGACATCTTTAGAGACTTACTTGATGTCTGTGTTGTAGTATATCTGGACGATATACTTATCTATTCTCGATCTCTCTCTGAACATATAAAACATGTAAGACTTGTGTTATCCAGATTACTCGCACACAATCTATACGTGAAATTAAAAAAATGCCTATTTCATAAAGAAGAAATATTATTCCTAGGATACATCATATCCAAAACCGGAATTAAGATGGATATGAGCAAGATATCCTGTATTCTGGACTGGCCTATACCAACTCGTAAGGCATTACAGCGATTCCTCGGATTTTCAAACTTCTATAGGAAGTTCATCAAGAACTTTTCTGCCATTGTGAGACCTCTCACACACTTGACAAGTATAAAGAAACCATTCAAATGGTCAGAAGAAGCAAATCGAGCTTTCTGCTTGGTAAAATCAAGCTTTACTTCTGCTCCCATACTACGCCATCCAGACCCATCCCTCCAATATATTCTGGAGGTAGATGCGTCAAATATGGCAGTAGGAGCAGTTCTCTCCCAACGACCAACAAATACTTCACCACTCCAGCCAGTTGCTTTCTTTTCAAAATCATTAAGCAGCCCAGAGGTGAATTACCCAGTGGGTGAAAAGGAGTTGCTTGCCATAAAACTGGCACTGGAGAATTGGCGACATCTACTTGAGGGTACCCGGTTACCAATATTAATATATACAGATCACAAAAACCTTCAATACCTCCAGACTAACAAAACTCTCTCCCACCGGCAGGTACGATGGTCATTATTTTTCCTAAGATTTAACTTCTTAGTGACCTACACGCCTGCAGACAAAAATAAAAAAGCGGATGCGCTATCACAATTAACCGAAGATAACTGCGCTGAAATCCCTTCTATTCCTATAATACCCTATGAACGTATTATTGGGGTTGTTCGTTCCCTGAAGGAAGAGATTTTGCACAGTATAAGATTGGATTCACCTCCACCACAACTAAGTACTGATGCAGAAGGCTTCCTCTACTACAACGACAAACTCTACATACCCCCTACTATGCGTACCAGGGTTTCTTGGAGTTATCACATGATGTGCCCATGGCAGGACATATGGGTATGACGAAAACCCTTAATTTGCTTACTAGGCAGTTTTGGTGGCCTGATATGAAGACGTCTGTACAAAAATTTGTATCTTCATGTGACATCTGTGCAAGGTCCAAAATTGACACTACAAAACCATCTGGTCTACTCTGCAGTCTACCAATACCCCAGGTTCCATGGGAGGTTGTATCCTTAGACTTTATAGTAGAACTATGTAATGTTCTGGTACCTTTGGGTACCCTAATTACTCTTTCATAAGTGTATGCGCCCCACCATTCTCTTTTGGTAAGGTGCGCATACACCTTTAAGACTGATGCTGTCATCACTGAGCGCCGGACTGGATGGCTATTTAGATCGCCGGCTCTCACTCACATGTGTTCGTTCAAACTGCTTTGTGCCTTGATGCTAACCTGTCTTGAAGCTCTCATGCTTGCAAGCATACCTCGCTGTCGGAACCACGCTGCGCTGATCCCTGTATCCCGCTACCGGATCATCCGCTCTTGCCGAACCTCTCCTCTACTACATTGCTATTAGTGATAAGTACCCCACAGGGGAAACCTCTATAACTTTCATACTAAAGCTTACACTATCTAGCTCTGCATACTAAGGACTATTACTACATCTGCATTATCTAAGATTGCTAGCTCTTGAGCCTACTACCACCTGTTCTTGCACTGGGTTGATCTCTCTTGTATGTCCACCTGCTACTCTGTCATCTGCTACCATACATGATTGCTAAACCTATCTGCATCCCATCTGCTACTATCTTACTTTCAAGAACATTTCCTTTCAAGTGTCTGTCATCTACCATCTCTACCCAGCCTGTCTCTTCAGCCTATCATCACTGTGTTACTATATACATAAGTCACTCTAGGAAACATCTTATTGAGTGTGTGTATTTACTTGCTGAATTGAGATCATCCACACATGATGAGTCATTGGGAGTTGGGATTGGTGTCTCAGCGTTTCTCTACATGACTACTGAAGTGGAATATTTCTGCAGCTGAAAATCCACATCATACATAAAACGCAGGAGCGTTACAGATTGAACGAACCACAAATGGATTCAGCAGAAATAACCACTCAGATGACACAATTAAAACAGCAAGTAACTGCGTTAATACACGCACTTGCTGAATTAAAAGAAGACAATCAGGCTCTGTCGCAGCAGGTAATTAGACTGACACAACTTACCACTGCTCAGTCCCCTGAACCCCAAATAAATCCTCCTTTGGTATTTACAGGCGATCGCAAAAAATTTCGCGAATTTAAAAACGCATGTGAGTTACTTTTCTTGCTAAAACCCCGTACCTACCTTACTGATCACATTAAGGTTTGTACTATTATTTCTTACCTAACAGGCGATCCTCGGGCCTGGGCAGACTCTCTTTTTGAGAAAAGCGATCAGCTTCTCAACTCCTATGCCTTGTTCCTAGCAGAACTCACTAGCCTATATGATGATCCCAATAGGCAGAGTACTGCCGATCTTCAATTAAGATCCTTGAAACAAGGTGGGAGACCTGTAGAAGACTTTGTCGCAGAATTCAAGAGATGGACCCTTGATTCAGAATGGAATGATGCATCTCTGAAAACCCAATTTAGGCTTGGCCTATCAGAGGCCGTTAAAGACGAGCTCGCCCGAGCGGATCTGCCAAAAACCCTGGATGCATTGATACAACTCAGTATCACCATAGATAGAAGACTACGAGAAAGAAAGGCTGAGAAAATGGGAATGCCATTATCCAGTTCTTCTCGGATTTCGGCCGTTGACCCCGTTCCTATGAAGGTAGGAACCATACGCCCACCTCTATCAATTATGGAAAGAGCCAGAAGACAATCTGGTAATCTCTGCTTGTACTGTGCATCCCCGGATCACAAGATAAATGTCTGTCCCCTAGTCTACAAAAAGAAGGGTGAGTGTTCACATGTCCTCCTAGGGGGATTGACAACTTCAATCACTAACCCTTATCTTTCTGTTTGCTTAACATTACAGTGGGACCAGAACAGGATTACTACTAAGGCCATGATTGACACAGGATCTTGTGGAAATTATATTGACATACGTTTTGCTGCTTTAAATAAAGTTCCTATTATTTCTAAACTTAAACCTGTCTCAGTGAGTCTTATTAACGGTGTTCCTTTATCCTCTGGTCCGATCACTGATCAGACACAGGCACTCCTAGTCACTACTAACGGGTCTCATATGGAGACCACTACCTTCGATCTAATACCTTCACCCCACTTTCCTATTGTTTTGGGACTTCCCTGGTTGCACACACATCAACCAACCATAGATTGGAAGGAACGGACCCTGACCTTCCTCTCTTGCTATTGCGAGGGTACGTGTAACCTCCCGTCTTTCGGGAAGATCCTGTCTGTGGTGACAGATGAGATTGCACCACTATGTTATCAGGATCTCTCTGAGGTTTTTCTTGAGAAAAATGCTCAAGCACTACCTCCCCATCGAGACTATGATTGTAGCATTGATCTACTCCCAAATAGCAAATTGCCGTTCGGTCATGTTTATCCTCTTTCACAGGATGAACTTTCCCATCTCAAAGACTATTTGGATGAGAATTTGGAAAAAGGTTTTATTAGACCTTCCACTTCTTCCACAGCAGCAGGAATCTTTTTTGTCCGCAATAAGGACTCAAGTTTAGGCCTATCATCGACTATAGGCAATTGAATGCTATTACAATAAAAGATCGCTATCCTCTACCGCTTATCCCTGAGCTCATTGAGCAGGTGCGTGGAGCTACCTATTTTTCAAAATTGGACCTGAAAGGAGCATACAATCTCATTCAAATCCGTGATGGACACGAGTGGAAGACTGCATTCAGAACCAGATACGGATTGTTCGAATATCTTGTAATGCCATTCGGGCTATGCAACGCCCCTGCAGTTTTTCAACGATTTGTAAACGATATTTTCAGAGACTTACTAGATGTCTGTGTTGTGGTATATCTGGACGATATACTTATATATTCACGATCCCTGTCTGAACACATAAGACATGTAAGACTAGTATTATCGAGATTGCTTGCACACAACCTTTATGTGAAACTGAAAAAATGCTTGTTTCATAAAGAAGAGGTACTGTTTCTAGGCTACATCATATCCAAAACAGGAATCGAGATGGACATGAGTAAGATATCCTGCATTCAGGATTGGCCTACACCAACCACACGCAAGGCGCTACAGCGATTCCTTGGATTTTCGAATTTCTACAGGAAGTTCATTAGAAACTTCTCTGCCATTGTGAGACCCCTCACACAGCTCACTAGCATTAAAAAACCATTCAAATGGTCAGATGAAGCAAATAAAGCTTTTCACCTGTTAAAGACAAGGTTTACTTCTGCTCCCATACTACGCCATCCAGACCCATCCCTCCAATACATTCTGGAAGTAGATGCGTCAAACATGGCAGTAGGAGCAATACTCTCCCAACAACGCAACCCACAGTACGACCAAGCAGAGTCCGTTCTACTTGAACTATGGGTTTCATCCCTCTATTCTTCCACCACGCATCCTTCCTTCAAATAACCCAGTAGCTTCAGACTATCTTACCCAAATAAAGGACTCTCTGGGTTTGCTTAATACTACCATTGCACACGCTCATAGTCAACAAAAGAAGTACTATGATCTTCACAGAAGACCTTCTCCTCAGTACGCTATCGGGGACCTCGTTGGGCTCTCAACAAAAAATTTAAGACTGAAAATCCCTAGCAAAAAGCTTGGACCTCTTTTCTTGGGACCTTTCCCAATCAAGAAATGTATTGGAAAAGCTGCAGTACAGCTTACATTGCCAATAGACCTCAAAATACATCCCATTTTCCATGTGCCGCTACTGAAGCCCCATGTTCCTGACCAAGGAATAAGGCCTACTATCCCATCTCCTCCTCCTGTACAAGTTGAAGGTGGAGAAGAATATGAGATAAAAGAGATTCTGGATTCTCGTATCCACAGAGGAAGACTTCAGTACTTGGTTCGATGGAAGAACTATGGGCCCCACGACGACACCTGGCTAAACACCTCTGACATACATGCCTCTAGATTCATTCGCAATTTTCATGCGAAGTACCCAGACAAACCAGCTCCAGGGGCCTTCAGGAGCCGGCCTTAAGGGAGGGGTACTGTAATGTTCTGGTACCTTTGGGTACCCTAATTACTCTTTCATAAGTGTATGCGCCCCACCATTCTCTTTTGGTAAGGTGCGCATACACCTTTAAGACTGATGCTGTCATCACTGAGCGCCGGACTGGATGGCTATTTAGATGGATGGTTCACAGTTCATCTCTAAATTTTGGCAAGCTCTTTGTCAAATATTACGGATTGAGCGAAAGCTCACTTCTCCCTACCACCCTCAGACCAACGGACAGACTGAAAGAGTCAACCAGTGTATAGAACAATATCTGCGTTGCTACACATCATACCTACAGGATGATTGGGTGGACCTTCTCCCTCTGGCGGAATTTGCTTATAACAACGCAACCCACAGTACTACTAAGCAAAGTCCGTTCTACTTGAACTATGGGTTTCATCCCACACTTCTTCCACCACGCATCCTACCATCAAGTAACCCAGTAGCCTCAGACTATCTTACCCAAATAAAGGACTCTCTGGGTTTACTTAATACCACTATCTCACACGCCCATAGCCAACAAAAGAAGTACTACGACCTACGTAGAAGACCTTCTCCTCAGTATGCTATTGGGGACCTCGTTTGGCTATCAACAAGAAATTTAAGATTAAAGATCCCTAGCAAAAAGCTTGGACCTTTATTTCTGGGACCCTTCCCAATTAAGAAACTTATTGGAAAAGCTGCAGTACAGCTCACCTTACCAGCAGATCTCAAGATCCATCCCATCTTCCATGTGTCGCTACTGAAACCCCATGTTCCTAATCAGGGAATAAGGCCTACCATCTTGCCTCCACCTCCAGTACAAGTTGAAGGCGGAGAAGAATATGAGATTAAGGAGATTTTGGATTCTCGTATCCACAGAGGAAGACTCCAGTATCTCATAAGATGGAAGAACTATGGACCCCAAGACGACACCTGGTTGGATACCACTGATGTTCACGCACCTAGGCTTATACGAAGATTTCACTCGAAATACCCGGAAAAACCAGTACTATAGGCCTTCCGGTTCTGGTACCTCTGGTACCCTTATTTTCCACTTTTCTTTCAAATATGCGTCCCACCTTTCTAATTAGGTGGTACGCATACACCTTTAAGACGGATGACGTCATCGCCGAGCGCCGCAGAGCGGCTATTTTAA
The DNA here is from genome assembly GCF_965119305.1 of Pelophylax lessonae. Taxonomy (NCBI): domain Eukaryota; kingdom Metazoa; phylum Chordata; class Amphibia; order Anura; family Ranidae; genus Pelophylax; species Pelophylax lessonae. The sequence goes on from NC_138768.1 coordinate 771,582,040, forward strand.
CCGCCGGCGTTCTCTCTCACATCGTTCGTTCAACCTGCCATGTGTCCACATGCTTACAAGCTTACCTTGCTACAGGAACCTCCAGCTATTCCCTTTTACTTGGAAACAGACCGGAACAGACCGGAACCTCGCTACCGATCCCTGTATCTCGCTACTGGCTCACTCCCTTACTACTGGACCCTGCAACTACTAACTTTACTAGTGATAAGTACCCCACAGGGGAATCCTCCATAACCTTACTTACACTATCTACCTCTGCACATAAGGACTGTTACTATCTATGCATACTAATTCTATCATCTGCACTGTTACATAGATTGCTAGCTCTTGAGTCTACTACCATCTATCCTTGCACTGGGTTAGTCTATCCTGTATTTGTCATCTGCTGTCCTTACCACCTGTTACCATACTCGATTACTAACCTATCTGCATTCTACCTAAATACCATCTAATACTCTCCTGAACATTTCTATCAAGTGCTTACCATCTCTGTCACTGTTCACACCTGTCCCTTCAGCACATCATCTTCATACTGTTATATACATCCTATCACTCCAGGAACATCTTATTGAGTGTGTATATCTGTATGCTGAAGCTGACAAGCCCACAGTGATGAGTCTGGAGAGTTGGATCTGGTTATTCAATACATCTCTACATGACTACTGAGTGGAGATTCTGCAGCTGCAAATCCAGCCTACTACAAAAACGCAGGAGCGTTACAACATGGTAGTTTTTGTTTAGCGTAGCCACCCCACCGTAACCCCAAAGAGCTGGTGTTGAAGGAGGCCCAAAAATTGTAAAGGTGTGCACCTGTGGAACAGGTTCGCAAACATGGTAGTTTTTGTTTAGCGTAGCCTCCCCACCGTAACCCCAAAGAGCTGGTGTTGAAGGAGGCCCAAAAATTGTGAAGGTGTCCACCTGTGGAACAGGTTCGCAAACATGGTAGTTTTTGTTTAGCATAGCCTCCCCACCTTAACCCCAAAGAGCTGGTGTTGAAGGAGGCCCAAAAATTGCAAAGGTGTGCACCTGTGGAACAGGTTTGCAAACATGGTAGTTTTTGTTTAGCGAAGCCTCCCCACCGTAACCCCTAAGAGCTGGTGTTGAAGGAGGCCCAAAAATTGTAAAGGTGTGCACCTGTGGAACAGGTTCGCAAACATGGTAGTTTTTGTTTTAGCATAGCCTCCCCACCTTAACCCCAAAGAGCTGGTGTTGAAGGAGGCCCAAAAATTGTAAAGGTGTGCACCTGTGGAACAGGTGCGCAAAGATGGTAGTTTTTGTTATAACCAAAATGAGGTTCTGTGAACGTAAAGAGAATGAGAGGAGGGTTTGAGGGTGGCACCATGGTCCAGGCTTAAACTGAGGCTCAGCAGCCACATCACAACGATAGCCTAGTCTACAAGGTCTGCATCAGGTGCATCAAAGCTTGATATCCACGACTGATTCATTTTAATGAATGTCAAACGGTCTGTGACGAATCCTCCTGCTGCGCTGAATGCCCGTTCCGATAGGACACTGGAAGCAGGGCAGGCCAACAACTCCATGGAATACTGGGCCAGTTCTGGCCAGTGGTCTAATCTTAAGACCCAGTATGCCAGTGGATCAGCTTCGTCACATGAAAAGCCCTCTGTGTCACTTTGTGCCCTGACGTAATCGTCCACCATGTGATGCAGATGCTGTCGATGCGATGTGGCAGCTGAGAGGCCTGGGCGGTGAGGACTAAAAAAAGACCGAAAGGCATCCGTCAACCGCACGCCTTCTCCAACGCTCCTCTCGTGACCAGCAGTAGAATCCATGGTAGGTTGTCCCCGCCCCTGCACCCTATGGGAGTCGGGGAACGTGTTCAACAGAATCCTCTTGAGACTGTCCTCAAGGGGTTTGATCCTGTGGACTCTCTGGGTGGATGGGAAAAGCTCAGAGACTTTAGACTTGTACCGGTGGTCAAGTAGGGTGGCTAACCAATAGTGGTCAGTCTGTTTAATGGCCTTGATTCTGGGGTCCTTTCGCAGGCTCTGGAGCATGATGTTTACCATGCGTCACAAATTAGCGATGGCCTCATAACTAGCTGACTCCTCGGGGTCACTCAAAACGACATTATCTTGAATGGGCTCCTCCTCCTCCCAGCCACGCACTACTCCAAAGTGTCCCGAGGGAGTCAAACTAGGCCTTGCAGATTGCCACATGTCTTCCTCCTCCTCCTCCTCAAACCCTGCAAAAGTTCCCGCAGAATCGTCCTCCTCCTCCTCCTCCTCTTCCACCCCTGGATCCTGCTCAGGCCTCTGGGAGCTAGGCATAATGGGGTCAGGATTCTCAGGATAAAGGGGGCCTTGAGAGGCAAGGAAGTCCTCCTCTTCCTCCTGCTGCTCTGCCTCCAGTGCCCTGTCCATAATGCCACGCAGAGTGTGCTCCAACAAAAACAGTACCGGTAGGGTGTCACTGATGCATGCGCTGTCCCGGCTGACCATCCTTGTGGCCTCCTCAAATGGTGAGAGGACAGCGCATGCATCCTTAATCAAAAGCCACTACAGTGGTGAAAAGAAGCCCAGGCGCGCAGAGCCAGTGCTGGTGCCGTACTCGCATAGGTATTCATTGAGGGCCCTCTGCTGCATGTACAGGCGCTGCAGCATAGCCAAGGTGGAGTTCCAGCGGGTGGGCATGTCACAGATGAGGCGGTGTAACGGCAGGTGAAACTCACGCTGCACTTCGGCCAAACGTACAGTGGCACTGTACGACCGCCTGAAGTGACTGCACACCCTTCTTGCCATCCTTAGCACATCCTGCATTCCCGGGTACGAGTTCAAAAACCGCTGTACCACGAGATTCAGGACATGCGCCAGGCATGGCACATGGGTTAACCCTCCCTGACGAAGGGCGGCCAGGAGGTTTGACCCATTATCAGTAACCACCATCCCTGGCTGCAGCTGGCGTGGTGTCAACCACCTCTGGGCCTGTGCCTGCAGAGCCCCAAGAATCTCAGGGGCAGTGTGCTGCCTGTCCCCTAGACACAAGCTGCAGCACTGCGTGACACCTTTTGGCCTGAGACATAGAATAGCCCTTTGAACGTTTACGTGGTACCTCATCATATTCAAAGGACCATTCTGCAGAGGAGGGCATGGAGGAGGTAGAGGAGGAGGAGCAGGAGGGGGTAGAAGTGATCGATCTACCCGGATCAGCGACACCACCAGCTGTTTGCAGACGTGGGGGCAATACTGGCTGCAGCACCGAGCCCTGGCTACAATCCCTTCCGCTGGAAAGCAGTGTCACCCAGTGAGCAGTGACAGAAATGTACCGTCCCTGCCCATGTTTGCTTGACCAAGTGTCAGCCGTCAAGTGTATCTTACGGCTGACTGACTTGGCCAGGGACGACACTACATTGCCTTCCACAAGTTGGTATAGGGATGGCAGGGCCTTACGGGCAAAGTAATGCCGACTTGGCACCTGCCACTGTGGAACTGCACATTTTGCGAAGTCACGGAAGGGAGCAGACTCTACCAGGTTAAATGGTAATAGTTGCAGAGCCAGTAGTTTTGCCAAACTACTGTTTAGACGCTGGGCATGTGGGTGGCGGAGAGTATACATTTTTTTTCGTTCCAGCATGTGTGGAATCGAAATTTGGCATCTAGATGTTACAGCTGGTGGTGTGCTGGAGGTAGATGCGACACTGCCTGCTATATCATCATCCCTGTCAGTGGAGGCTGCCAACAGGTGACGAGTGACTATAGCAGGGCCAGGAACAGACTGATGTGCAGGTGGAGCAGGTGGAGCAGGTGGAGCATGAGGAGGAGCGCGAGGAGGACTAGGAGGCAGACTGACCGATCTTTGGCCCTTTTGTGGGTTCTTTAAATGCTCCTGCCAACGGGCCGAGTGGTTGGTTGTCAAATGCCTGTTTAGGCAGCTTGTACCCAGGTGGTTGACATTTTTGCCACGTTTTATACCCTTCTTACAAATCTTGCAGATCGCAACTGTTTTGTCTGCATGGGATGTCTCAAAAAAGGCCCAGCAAGATGAGGTGTGTATAGTGGCCCGGGAGACAACAGGTGCGGCCTTAGATGGAGCGGGCCATCTGCTCTCCCCTCTTGCTTGGTCTGCCTCCTCCTCAAACTCAGACCCAACATCTGACTCCATAAAGGACTGAGCATCAGGCTGGAGTAGATGGCCGACACTGTGGTCAAACAGCTCAGCTGACTCCTCTGTCATGTCTGAAGTTGAGTCTAAGGGAGGACGTGAGGTGGACATGGACTCATCTGTATTTGTTCTGACAACTGCAGAAGACTGACCACTTTTCTCTGCCTGGGTCACTGTAGTTGCAGATGATGCCGATGATGAGGGTTTCGTCATATAGTCCACCACCTCCTGTACATACTGTGGACGTATAGCTTGGCCACTGCCGGAGAACAATCCAAATGGTGGCCTGGCTGAGGAATGACCACCACGTCCACCCCTGCCTCTAGACACCCTAGAAGCTATGCCCCTTTCCGCAGCAGGGCCACGTATGCCTTTTCTTGGTCTACCAGGCATATTTGTCACTGATGCGTTGGCAACTGTGTGCGGTGAAAAACGCACACTGCTATGCGACCCACAGTTGTCGCTGGATACAGCACAGCAGATGTGTCACGCACAGTAGCAAAGCCTTTTGCACAGTGGACCTAAAGCTTTGAACAACAGGCGTTAAGTTGTCACTGATGCGTTGGCAACTGTGTGCGGGGAAAAACGCACACTGCTATGCGACCCACAGTTGTCGCTGGATACAGCACAGCAGATGTGTCACGCACAGTAGCAAAGCCTTTTGCACAGTGGACCTAACGCTTTAAACAACAGGCGTTAAGTTGTCACTGATGCATTGGCAACTGTGTGCGGTGAAAAACGCACACTGCTATGCGACCCACAGTTGTCGCTGGATACAGCACAGCAGATGTGTCACGCACAGTAGCAAAGGCTTTTGTACAGTGCACCTAACGCTTTGAACAACAGGCGTTAAGTTGTCACTGATGCGTTGGCAACTGTGTGCGGTGAAAAACGCACACTGCTATGCGACCCACAGTTGTCGCTGGATACAGCACAGCAGATGCGTGTCACGCACAGTTGCAAAGGCTTTTGTACAGTGGACCTAACGCTTTGAACAACAGGCGTTAAGTTGTCACTGTATTTTGCTGCCCAGCAAGCACGTATACCTGCTGTGATACAGCAGCACTGTGCAACGTGCTCACTAAACAGAACCCTCACACTTTCACTTTCCCTACAGAAACTCAATTATTAAATATAACTAATGTTGTATAAAGTTCCCTAACTACACTAGATATCCCTTTCCTCGCACTAAATAATAAGCTCCATACAGCAGAAGACTGACACTGTCCCTTAAGTTTTTTTTTTTTTTTTTTGTAACTCAAAAAGCCAGCACAATCGCTGTATCTAACTACACTGGCTGTAAGCTAAATACAATTTTTCTATATGGAGCTTTAGAACCACTCGATATGTAGAAAATGTAGTGTAGCAAAGCAGGAGTCAGAGAACTGCTTCCACTCTCTTCAACAGGCTCTGTATCACTGTGCTAGGAGTTAGGCGGGGCTATCTTATATAGTGTGGGACGTATTCACTCCTGATTGACCTTTGGTCCCCGTAGTCACTCCAATCACGTTCCTAGGAGACTCCTGCCCCCTCATTGGCTTTTGCAGACGTTTCTGGGCCAATCACAGGCTTTTAAAGCCCAGTTCCTGTCCCAGTGCATTTTGGGCGGTTCTGGTGGCCGAATACCGAACTTTTACCGCAAAAAGTTCGGTATTCGGCCGAATATCGAACATCCAATGTTCGATCATCCCTACTTTTGAGCAGACATCCCTTACTGGCCAATAGGGCACAGAGTGAGCCTGTAGAGATTGCCCAAGTTTGCAAACCTGTATCACGGTTACAACGCCGGCTGGAACGGCCGTGGCCTCATGCACCTTGTATCCGTGATACAGGTTTGCAAACTTGGGCAGTCTCTACAGGCTCACTCTGTGCCCTATTGGCCAGTAGGGGATGTCTGCTCAAAAGCATTGTATTTATGTGCTGTTTAATCACATGTGATACTCTTGATTCATCACACATATTGAGCAGATATAGAGTTGCTCAACTGATATTCATATCGAACACTTTTGACTTCGCTTATGCATCCAAATATCGATTTATATTTATCGTGACCTCATTTACATTCCTTGTGCTTAAAGGGATTAAGAATTGATATTTTAAATATCCCCCCACCTCCACTATACACCCCCTTTCTTTTGGGGTGTTAGTGGCACGCTCTTGGACTTTCGCCCTTGTGTCTGCCCCGCGACCACAGGCATCAGTATCTACAAAACGAATAAACAGGGTTTCCGCACATAGTGCTACTAATATTGTTAAATTGAACTGTTACAGCCTTCATATAAACTCCTGAAGAAGCGCTCATCGCGCGAAACATGTAGAGTTTGCCCTATGACCGGATTAAAGTACTAAGACACCAAGCCTCCCAACACCACCACCGTTGGATTCGATGCCAACTTCTCACCCTGTATACCAGGAAAAGCCCTAGGGCTGTTTAATACTTCTGTTTTCTAAACAGCTTTACAGATAGTATATTTTGTCCATTAAGGTGGTTAGAGAGGTTACAGTTATCTTAACTAGTAGATTAGGTTACATATGCCTTTTAAGATTCTGTCTTTTGATTTATTTTATTTGTTTTTCTGTCTTGCACTTGTGGTGGTACACATATGTTGATATGTTTTTTAATATTTTCGAAATAAAATATTATTTTATGACTTAACTGTCTGGTTGTCAGTGCCAACAAAGTCTATTCAGCTCCACTTTTTCCAATAGATATCTAAAATAGGACGCAGCACATAATTACCTCAGTGTCCACAGCGTCATCCTGTGGTGACACCAATTTTTTCTGTGATGTAAGGAAGGGTGGTGGGACCCTTGACTTCTGATGGTGGGGGGGGCTCTTGGCATCTGATGTAAGTTAGGGTGGTGCTTTGGACATCTAGTCTTACAGATACAACCGGCCCTTTGAGGGCGACTATAATGCTGATGCAGGCCTTGCTGATTGACACCCCTGCTCTAGAGCTTCCCTACACTGTCCAAAATAAAAAAAAAATATTTTGATTTCCGCATAAATGCTATTCTCCCATTAAAATATACACTATATTACCAAAAGTATTGGGACGCCTGCCTTTACACGCAGATGAACTTTAACCGCATCCCAGTCTTAGTCTGTAGGGTTCAATACTGAGTTTGCCCACCCTTTGCAGCTATAACAGCTTAAACTCTTCTGGGAAAGCTGTCCACAAGGTTTATAGAGACATGGATGAGCGAGTTTGGGGTGGAGGAACTGGACTGGCCTGCACAGAGTCCTGACCTCAACCCAATAAAACACCTTTGGAATGAAATAGAGCGCAGACTGCGAGCCAGGCCTTCTCTCCAACATCAGTGCCTGACCTCACAAATGCGCTTCTGGAAGAATGGTCAAACATTCTCATAGACACACTCCTAAACCTTGTTGACAGTCTTCCCAGAAGAGTTGAAGCTGTTATAGCTGCAAAGGGTGGGCCAACTCAATATTGAACCCTACGGACTAAGACTGTGATGCCATTAAAGCTCATGTGCGTGTAAAGGCGGGCGTCCTAATACTTTTGGTAACATAGTGTCTGCATACATTATATTAGTTAAAGTGTTACTAAACCCACAACAGTAAAGTCAGTCTGTATATGCAGTAAAGCATGCTTGTTATACTTACTGTGGAAGCTAAGGGGTTAATCCTCTGCATTGTGTAAAAAGGATGTTTGATCCTGTCTTCTCTGATCCTCCCCTTCTTCCACTGTCCCCAATCCATCTCCTGTTAGTACAGAGCCCTAGGAGGCACTCTGCACATGCTCAGTTTGGTATGTATTGCTAGAGAGGTTTTCATTTATATATATTTTTTTTTTGGGAGTGGGGGGTGCATGTGATCAGCACAGGGCCAATCAGCACTGTCCAGACAGAGAGTCAGGGGTCCCTCATAGGACAGTCAGAGAAGCATGAAAACTCCTCCTACACAGTTTAACCAGTGCTTGGCCAGCCACTGATAGAAGTCACAAGACTGCTATATACTGCTGATGAGAAAAGGTATTTACTAAAATAATTGCATTTCCATGTTCTGTGTACTGTAGGAGACCAGATATAGTGAATGCAGGCTCCTGGGTTTAGTAACACTTTAATTTATATTAATTACCCCATGCTGGTAAATTAAACATTTTTATCAACAATTATTATTAAATGAGCCTAGCCTCCACTGTAATTACAATGCAGTGTTGCTGTGTGCCCATCATGGCTGATCAAGCCAAGCCAGTGGTCTGTCTGTAGTGACATTTTATGCCATATCAGGCGGCTGTCTATTCCCTCCCAAGTGTTTGAGCTCACTGTCTGAGAGTGGGGGTGTGATGGCGCTGTAATTGTGCCCATGGTGATTAACATACAAATAGGTACTCATCAGCCATCATAAGTATGCTTTATATTTGTCAAATATCTCTTTAGTCCTAAATCCTTCAGTAAACATGTGCAGAACGAAAAAAATGTGTTTAGTTTCATTTTGATTTCTTATTTACATAAATTAGTTTTGTTAAATTAGTTTAATTTCATTTTTGTAATTCGCTTTGTGTATTCAAACTCGAATCGATTTGAAACTTCTGATTTAAAAAAATTTGAATTGATTTGAATTCCATTAAAATTCCAATCGAAGTGCATATTAATTGAATTCCATTCAAAATCAAATTTATTCTATTCGGAATTCTAATTTTGGAAGATGGTTATATTATTTCTGTTCCATTCTATTCTATTGTTTTTTCTATTCTATTTGTTTATTTTTTATTATATTCTATTATTTTTTATTATATTCTATTATTGTCTATTCTATTCGAATTTCTAAAAACTGTTATATTGGTATATTCTTTCTATTCAATTCTATTATTTTCTATTCTAGTCAATTCTGTTCTTTTATTTACTATTTTGTTCCAATCTATTATTTTTAATTATATTCTAATTCTGATTTATTCTTTTCAAATTTTGGGAAATGGTTATATTCTTTCTATTCTATTCTTTTTTTGTATTCTATTCTATTTTATTTTCTATCCATTTCTATTCTATTGTATTCTTTTCTATTCTATTCAAAATTCGAATTTCAGAAAAAGGTTATATTATTTCTATTCTATTCTTTTTTTCTATTCTTTTCTATTCTATTCTATTTTATTCTATTCTGTTCTTTTTTCAATTCTTTACTATTGTATTCAAATTCATTTTATTTGAAATCTGACTTAAGAGGATGGGTATATTCTTTCTATGTTATTCTATTCTATTCTATTCTAGTCCTTTATTTTCTACTCTATTTTGTTTTACTTTTTCCTATTCTATCTCATTATTTTCTATTCTATTTTTTCTATTCTTTCATTTTGTATTCTGTTTTACTCTATTATATTCTATTCTTTTATGTTCTATTTTATTCTCTTCTATTATATTATTTTCTAATTTTTTCTTTATTTTTCTATTGTATTTTTATTCTCTTCGGAAATTTGAAAACAATTAGAATTTGAATTTCATCTGCATATTTATTTTGTTATTTTGGATTCGTTTAAATTCATTACTATTGTAATTCCGAAATTCAGATACATCCGAATTTACATAAATCAAAAAATGTGTCTGAATTTCAATTGGAAACGTAACGAACTGCACATGTCTATCCTTCAGTTTATCCTCTAATGTAGGCTGAAGTAGAAATTATATCTTTCCTTTTTCTAATGCTTCTTTTGGCTAATCCTAATACCACTCATGCAGATTAAAATTAGCCCTGGCCAGAATGTCTGTTTCTGACATATTTGGGAACTGAACCTATCAGATCAGTGTATGGACATTAGGGAACTGTGGCATTATGATCACTTTGATTGGCCGGTGTGGTCATTTTATGACTGCATCTGCTGTCCAAGCCACGCAGTATGTAAGTGGATATTTTCTGGCTGTTGTGTGTACAACATAGATGGATCATTGAATGGCAAATGCCCCGCAGTGATAATTTGTCCATATATGAAAGATTTTAGATAATTACAGTTAATGTGGTTAAATGGCTCTATACAACAAAACAAGAGTCCAGCCTCTGAGCTGCTGTGTGCTGACCAAGTAGAGTGCAGAAGTGTCCATGTACAGTGTGCAAAAAAAGTGCTAACGTGCCCAAGCAGAGTGCAGAAGTTCTGAGAGTTTCATGAAGTTTTTGATGCAATACAAGCCCGCAGTGGCGTAGCGTGGGTTGTCAGCGCCCGGGGCAAGGTAAGTAATTTGCGCCCCCTACACAGACCTCTACACTGACACCTACACTGACCTCTACAGAGACCTACCTTATTCCTACACTGACACCTACCTGACCACTACAGAGACCTACCTTATTCCTGCACTAACCAACCTGATCACTACACTGACCTACCAAAATTCAATACTGACACCTACACTGACCTACCTGACCACTACACAGACCTACCTGACAATTACACTGACCACTACAGAGACCTACCTGATTCCTACACTAACCTACCTGATTACTATACTGACAATTACACAAAATGAAATGAATGGGCTGCCTACATGCAGCAGAACACAGGTAGCAATGTTATAAAGCTAGCCTCATATCCTTCACATCACAATCCTGTCATTACATCAGTGTTCTCAGCCCCCTGCACATCGCAACCCCCCCCCCTCACATCCTTGTCATCACCCCCCCTTTACATTCCTATCCTTATGCCCCTTTATATCATGCCCTCCTCCTTCACATTTCTGTCCTCACCCCCCTCTGCATTCCCGTCCTTAGCCCCCTTTATATCACCTCCCTTCCGCCTTTACATTCCTGTCCTCACCTCCCCCACCCCACCCCTTTACATTCCTGTCCTCACCCCCCCACCCTTTTACATTCCTGTCCTCATCCCCAGTACCCCTTTACATTCCTGTCCCCCACTACCCCTTTACATTCTTGACCCCCCACTACCACTTTACATTCCTGTCCCCCACTACTCCTTTACATTCCTGTCCCTCACTACCCCTTTACATTCCTGTCCCCCACTACATTCCTGTCCCTCACTACCCCTTTACATTCCTGTCCCCCACTACCTCTTTACATTCCTGACCCCCACTACCCCTTTACACTCCTGTTCCCCCACAACCCCTTTACATTCCTGACCCCCACTACCCCTTTACATTCCTGTCCCCCACAACCCCTTTACATTCCTGTCCCCCACAACCCCTTTACATTCCTGTCCCCCACAACCCCTTTACATTCCTGTCCCCCACAACCCCTTTACATTCCTGTCCCCCACAACCCATTTACATTCCTGTACCCCACAACCCCTTTACATTCCTGACCACCACAACCCCTTTACATTCCTGACCACCACAACCCCTTAACATTCCTGACCACCACAACCCCTTTACATTCCTGACCCCCACAACCCCTCTACATTCCTGACCCTGACTACCCCTTTACATTCCTGACCCCCACAACCCCCTTACATTCCTGTCCTCAGCTTTACCTCATCTTCAGATTCCTGTCCTCAGCCCCCCCCCATCCCCCATTTTAAGATGCTTGTCCTCAGTCCTCCCCCCATCCCCCATCTTAAGATTCCTGTCCCCAGTTCCACCTTCACAGCACCCGCAGCTTCCTCCACAATGCACATTACTCACAGAGGAGACAGCAGTGGAGTGGACAGCTCCGCATGGATGGCAGCAAGCATGAAGTTGACATCAGAAGCAGGACAGCTCTGGAAGGAGGACGGGATCTGCAAAACTTTTCCAGGTAATCAGCTTGTGATTGGTTGCTAGCAACCAATCACCTGCGAGTTAACTTGAAGTCCCGCCCTCCATCCGGAGCTGTACTGGCTTCAATATCAGCCTCCTGCCTCCCGAGTCCTGCAGTCCATGCAGGGGCTTGTTCAGGATGGCTGAGCAGGCTCCTAAATGGTAGCATGACACTGCGCCCCCCCAGATTTTGCGCCCGGTGCGGTTGGCCCCCCCAGCACCCCCCACGCTACGCCACTGCAAGCCCGGTCCTTTGAATGCATTGCACTGGGACATTAATAAAGGGTGTTTCCCCAATACAGGAGAGCTATCACCATAATCTTCAGGATACGGGTGTATGGACAAACCTTCAAAAGCCAAAGCAGCTCAAATGTCTCTTGATTCCTTCTGAATATCCCAGAATTCAAGGTGTGGCTGGCCCTTTGGCACCACCTGACTCGGGTGGAGACCAAACAGTGACTACATCCTATGAAATGCAGTAGATATATAGGTTTCCCCATCACTTAGTACCTAAGTGTCAGTGGCCATCATCCCTATACAGTAACTGCATACTGTAATATACAGTAAATGCAGTAACTCTCCACTCTTCAGGTATTTTAGCAACCTCTGGAGCTGTGGCTGTCTGAATACAATTGACAACAGGGGAGACCTAACCAGGTAAATGGGCTGTACAGTGTACCGATGATGTCCTCAAATAGCTGTCTAGTACTCAGGGGGTAAAACAGGGGTGTTACCCGTATTAAACAATCAGTCTCCAGATGTCAGTTTCAGGCTCCCCAACATGACTTACTCAATAAGATACAGAATACGCCACTCCTGGACTTTTCTTTATCTTTCCAATTTAAAGCCCAAATGAACTGTCTGTTTAAATGTGCCAGGTGCATCAAAGCAAAAGGCATGTAAAGTTTTGCAGTTCATTTCCTTTAGAAAGCAGCCACTGCCTAAATAGAAAAGCCTGTCCCCTGCCAGCATGCTACACAGAGGAACCAGCAGTCTCTTTGCAGAGCTCTGACATGCACCCTGCTGAATCAAAGCTAGAATTTTCCAATAAGCAAGAAGCATGGGATTTGCTGATTGCAGCCATGTATATCTGACAAAGCATTGTTGGATCTCTGCAGATAAGCCACTGCTTCCCTACTTTAGCTGATCTATGGTGTAGCTAAAGTCCAACAAACAAAAAAACATTTTCTCCTACCCTGGTGATATTTCCTTTCTGTGAAAACTGGATAACCTGGTGCAATGCACTGTACATTATCCTAGGCATCCTGAGAATAGAATATGCAGAAAGATGGAGCCGTCAACACTGTAAACTGTATGCGTATTTATTGACTTCATAAGAAGCTTGCGCGTTTCGGTGAGAGTCTTGGTCGTAGCATACTAAAGCTCTTATTGAAACGCGTCAGCTTCTTTAACTTATGTAGTCAATAAATACACATACGAATTACAGTGTTGCTGGCTCCATCTTTCTGCATATCCTGTTCTGGTGTGAATGGACACTCTGAGCCTGGTCACCTGTGAGTGGATCTTCCTATTGAATTGGGCTTTCCCCATAGAGTGTGCTGCTCTCACTAGACTTTTCATGCTGAGAATAGAGTCAGGTGACAGAGACAAGGTAACTCCTGCATTGGTCTAGCATGCACAAGAGTTAATTCATCAGTGACCACCCAATGACCGAAGAGGATTGTAGCATGACCTGGATGAAACAGCGGCAGGGGACACAGCAGTGATAAGACCCTGGACCCATCATCACCAGAGGAGGCCACAATAGGATGTACTGTAGATGTGACATAATATGTAAGTATGCTATATATACTTAGTGTCAAGAGTTCACCCCACCATTAAAGGTTCAATTCCACCTTAACCTGAAAGTTCATTTAAGTTTTAAGGCATCTGACAGGTAAAGTACACCTGTCAATATAGGCATATGGGGACTGCTTTTTAATTACAGAACCAGAATAAGCCTGCAGAAAATTAGAAGTGAAAGAAAGTCTATTCTTGTTTCAAGATAGTGACTTAGGCCTGGTTTTGCAGTCCACTACAGTCCATTTAACATGGTTTCCTATGGGTCGCGTTCACATCTGTGCATTTTATGGAACGGGCCAGAGACTTTTTTCTGGTTTTCGGTTCCATGGACTTCAATGGATCAAAAACATGTATTGAAAAACGCAAAATGCACCTGGAGTATGCAAACTGAAAGCTGCATAGGTGTGAACCAGGCCTTAGAAATAAATGGTTCCTTTCACACAGGCTGTGTCCAGTATGTTTGTGAACCGATCCCCTGCTGAAATGGAGTAGAAGGGGACGGCTGTCACTTTGTGATCTATAGGTGGTCAGACAAAAAGGGACATGTATCCATTTTGACAAGTTACTATGAACACCTCTATTTTATTTCTTCTAAGGCCCCATGCACACAGGGTGTTAGAAAAAAACGAGCTGCAAAGCCAGTTCTGACGCCAGGAAAAAGCAGCTGTAAAAACGTGCTTTTAGAAGCGTTTTGTATTGACGGTAAAGCACGTTTTAGCCATGTTTAGCAGCGTTAGTGTTTAGCAGCTTTTCTCTGCCTTCTTCTATATTCAAACCTTCAATCCAACTACTACAGTCTAAACATGTCTGACGTGGCCTAGCACTGTATGCAGCCTTTAGCAGCGTCAGGTGTTTTTACAGCTTAATGCTGCTGCTCCTGAACTCACTGGCCCTGAGTTTTCTTTTACAGCTTAAAAACGTCTATGCCACTTACAGCTCCTAAAAGCCTGTGTGTGCATGAGGCCATAGAAAAACATGGAGGGGCCTTTTAAAGCTGCAAAAAAAAAAAAACATCTGACGCTCCTAAAAGCAGCTGTAAAAATGCCCTGTGTGCATGAGGCCTTATAAATACTCCTTTCTGTATGCTGTTGGTATTCCAGAGTCACTGTACAAATAACTGAATATTATTTTTGATTTCTAGGTATATCTTCCTCTTGTTAATTCTGTTCCTTCTTCCTGGGATTGTAATGACTATAGCATATGCACTTATATCATTGGAGCTGTACAGAGGAATCAAGTTTGAGGTGAATCAAAAGAAAGGTATGTACTGCTATATTCTAAGAAGCATTAAAGAGGATCTATAACCTAGATATTCTTACTGTATTTGTCTTTATTTTAAAAAATAAAAACAGCTTTGTATGAAAAAAAAAGGAAAATCCGTGCTAAGGATAAAAGTATGGCTGCTGCCTACCTCCAAAAATAACCCTGAGGGGATATATGTGGTATGAAAAGAGGGGGGATGTGAGGTAAATGGCGCTGCCTCCAGAAATATGTATTACAAGGTCACATAAGCCAAAGCTCTATACAGTTATCAAAAATTCAATAATGGCTCGTTTCCACTGAGCTTTCTGGTACGGTTCGGTTCGGTACGGTACGCTATTTATGCCGTTTCCATTATGAATGGCACCCTAATTCCGAACCGTACCGTACCACTTTTTGGTACCCTTTCGTTGGGGTACCAAGCACATTAGTACCGTACCAACAGGGTGGAGCTACACTCTGCAGAACTTTGATTGGTTGACAGAGAATCGTCTATCACAGCTTTCCTGCTACACCACGCCTTTCATGAAAGGCTACTATTGGCAGTGGAAACGCAATGTGTACCGTTCCGAACCGTACCGTACTGAACCGAACCGTACCGTACCACTCAGTGAAAACAAGGCATAAAGGTACTAATATCTCAGCACATCATCACATTTCATATAATGGGTAAATGTAAACATTAATATATATAAAGTGCCAAAAAGTGCAATAAGTGCTGATAAGCAATAATAGGTACTGCAAATAAATATAAAAAGTGACACAATGTGCAGAACCCTCACCTGTTTGTTTTTACCACGCTCGTTTATTTCATCTTAATGTGAGTACCTTTCTTATTAAATAAAGTAAATTATTTTGCAATACTTCACTATGTGAGGCTCTTCTTCCTGCATATGGTCCGGATCTTCCCCTAATACATTACCTGATGCTATATCGATTCCATTCAGTACACCCCATATCCTTGAGTGAGGATCCAACTGGATGACCAGAGCCACTGGGACCAGGGCCTTTTACATGACGGGATCTAACCCCTGATTACATACCACGCTTTTTACCCTTGTAGGGGTGCATAGCTCCGGTGAGTGCGGGCATTATTGAGAGGGGGGCACCTTTGTTTCCTCACCTGCACGGCCAGATTTGGATCACCTCAAGATTCACCTATTTTTTTGGGACTTTATATTAACAGTCACCCGATGGACTTTTGTTAATTAATTATTCAATCACCTTATCACCTATTTATTATAGCGGATATTTATACCTACCACCATTAGGTTTGATTGTCTCAATCTTTTATGCATCAGCATATACACTTGATCCCTTTACCAATTATTTTGCTAATAATTACGGTAATTTTTTATACTACCTCACTACTTACTAATGATCATTTATCCACCGTTGAATGATTTTACCTATTTATTTAGCATTTAATCTTACTACCTTTAATTGCACATTTTTCTATACTCGTTTGAATACCATTTATTGCAGTACACTCTATACCCTTGAGTGAGGGTACCACCTCATTGTGTCACTTTTTATATTTATTTGCATTACCTATTATTGCTTATCAGCACTTATTGGACTTTTTGGCACTTTATATATATTAATGCTTACATTTACCCATTATATGCAATGTGATGATGTGCTGAGATATCAGTACCTTTATTGAATTTTTGATAACTGTATAGAGCTTTGGCTTATATGACCTTGTAATACATATTGAGGCAGCGCCATTTACCTCACATCCCCCCTCTTTTCAAAAACAGCTTTGTGTATAGTTTGAAATGTTATGTTCATAAGGGCAGCCTTTTATTTTTTTTTATATAAGCACTTTTACTTCCCGCTGACACTTTTCTCACTAGTAAAGCTAATTTTTTTTTTTTTTTAATAACAAACATGTTAAACTTACCAGCTGTGTGTAATGGTTTTGCACAGCTAGTAATATGTATGAGGCTTTAGGCCGGCCATCCATGGTTCGAATCTCGGCCGGTTCTGCAGGAAAAAAACAAGATTAGAACCAATAATGAACAGGCTAAATGTACCAAGTTAATTGATCGATCAACTTGGCTACAACCAGCCTGCCAAATTTTCTTCAGATTATTGGAATATATATAGCCGCTAGTGATAATTACTGTCTTCTCTCCTGGGGCAAAAACGTCTTCCCCCGCCCGCCCCCGCCGGGAAAAGACAATTGATCGGCAGGAGGGATTCCCCTTTCAACACTGTCTGTGTTGATGGGAAAATCAGGCAAATTTCTTTCCTGCAATCATGCCTTAGCATGGTTAATGTATGTCATAAAATCGCAGAAATCACACAGAAGAGAAACACCTATGACTTGTTCTGTGGCCCTAATTTACAGCCCCTAACCGCTGACCGCATCACAAACATAACCAAATCTACAGTGTTCTAGTGTAGATAATATGTCAAATGCTGGGGCAGTGCTAGAGAACACTAAAGACCATTGACAGACCTGTAACATGTACGTATGTTTAAATAATAACAAAAGGCACAACTTTTCTTTTAGATTCGGATAGGGTGGGGGACATTTTGAACACCTGTCAGGTTTTTAATTATTGCTGTCTGTGTCCCGTTAGGGAGATTCACTTTCTCCATTTGTCATGTTTATTGTCATCACAGTGGAAAATCACAAATTTGGGGTTGTCACCAGAACAAGAAAAAATGGGAAATATTCCAACCAGAATTCCCTCACTTAGGAGGGATTTTCTCTCACTCCCTTTTTTGGCTATAGGACAGGAAGAGAAAGCTCCCCAAAGGGCAAAAAAGAAAAAACCCAAAAACTGATAGGGGCGATAACCCTCCCTTACTCAAAGCAAAATGAAATAAAAGTATTGCATCTAGTTCTTTTTTAAAGTAGCAATTTTCTTTCCCAATATTCATAGAATGTGCTACCACATGTAAATTATTCAGCATATAACAACTCACCAGTGCAAACTCAGAGAACAAAAACTCTGCTCAAGTCTTTTTTTTTTTTCTTCTGTTGGGAGCCACCATCTTGGTTCATCATAGAGAAGGTGGAAACCATACAGCCCCCACATCAAGGATACCTCTACCTTCTTGTAGCAGCTTCTTTATATTCTTTATATACCAGTGGTCAGATGATCTGAATAGAGGCTTAGCTACTGACTTTTGACAAAAAGTCAAACTTAAGAAGTGAAGAAATCCGCCCTAAGGATTAGAATTAGGCTGCTGCCTGCCTCAAAAATATAGCCCTAAATGGGATATATGTAGTATATGAAAAAGGGGGTGAGGTAGATGGCGCTGCCTCTATTGTTATGTCTAAACTGGGTCACTCAACTCAAAAAGTTGATTGGGTGAATCTTGAGTTGATCCAATCTGGATGTGCAGGTGAGGAAACAAGTGCTCCCCTCTCAGTAATTTCCCCTCTCACGTCATTTCTGCTTCTGTTGGAATGCACATACGGTGGGTGGAACGCATCATGTTCCGGGAGTTCACCGCTAACGAGGAAGTTGCGGTCCCTATCCCATTCATGCTCGTTTACCTTCTCTGTTATGTGAGTACCGTTTCTACTAAATAAAGAAAACATTTTATTGCAATACTTAACTATATTAGGCTCTTCTCCTTATACATGGTCCGGATCTTCCCTTAAATATATTATCGGACGCCGAGGTTATCTGATGCTATACCGATACCATTGAGTATACCACACACCTCTGAGAGATGATCTAATCAGATGACCGGTACCAGGGCCTCTGCCTGACAGATTTTACCCCTGAATTACATCACGCTGGTTACCCCTGTAGGGGTACATAGCTCCGGTGAGTGTGGGCTTTACTGAGAGGGGAGCACTTGTTTCCTCACCTGCACATCCAGATTGGATCAACTCAAGATTCACCCAATCAACTTTTTCGACTTTACACCAACTAATCACTCTATGGACTTTTATTAATTTATTATTATCCTAGTCACTTATCTTTTCAGTAGTCATTTCTACCCATCACTGATCAATTTTGGCTGCCCAATAGGTCAAGCAGTTGCATATACATTGGGTCAAGTTGCACCAGTCACTTTATTCTTTTGTGACTTCACTTCAATTACGTTTATTTATCCCCAGTGGGAACTCCACCAATCGGCTTATTTATTTGACCACTTTATACTGCACCTTGTGTCACGTCACGTTTTTTATATGTATATGATTATTTATGATAGTACACCCACTCAGATAATATGTGATATAAGTACACCTCCCACTGAGCACTTTATATTTATAATTATTTATTTTCAATCTCTGCACTACATTATAGCACTTTGTTACAATCTTGGCACTTATACTGTTTTATGTCCATGCATATTGATCAGATATAATATGATGATTTAAGAGGTAATACCAGGACCATCTTACTAAATGGGCACGCTGGGCAGTTGCCCGGGGGCCCCACTTGCTGGGAGGGCCCCACCTGCCCGGTGACCCAGCCCCAGCCAAGCATTAGTCCCGATTCCGAACTTAGCAGGTAGCAATGCCTGATGGCCCTGTGCTGCTGTCAGGCAAATTGGGCCATGGAGGGGTAGCCCACAACTGCAGGAATGCCTGTCCACCTCCACGGGAACAGGCACACACAGGACAGTTGAGTCTGACTCCCGTCCGTGTGTGTTCACCGAAATCAGCTGCCGAACTTGGAAGCTGTCATTAGCCTGGCACTGCTGTACCAATAAATATCGCCTAATCAATAACTTGCATTTTTATTCTTGTGGGTGATTGTTTAGGTAGGGCCCCAGTGCACTGCATTGCCCTGGGGCCTATAATGCTCTTAAGATGGCACTGGGTAATACCACTATATGAAGTTTTTTTCTGTTCTTGATTTGAGTGACCCAGTTTAGACATAACAACAGAGGCAGCGCAATCTACCCCATCCCCCTCTCTCAAAAAGTCAAACTTTTTTTTATCAATAACAGTTCTGTGTAGTTTGTTTAAGCTGCAAACTTTGCTGAAAGGAAGAGTTCATTTGAAATAGCTGATTATGAGGATGTCGCTATGTTTACGTGCTTGGGAAAGGAAAAGTTTACTTTAACGAGAATGTTCATGCTATATGGACCATTATATTAACAAGAATAAAAGCGACACTAACAGAAATAATATTGGTATGATTTTTATGGTTTCTCAATTTTATCAGAATGCACAGTCCATTTACAGACAAGAAAGTCCTTTTTATCGCAAAAGAATTCAATGAGGCTTAGAGTTTGTTTTCTGTATTTCCAAAGCATATTAAAGTTATGAATCATATTGAAGTTGTGTGTAGGTCATGCTGCTCTTTACTAAATATCAGGCTCATTACTTTCATTGAGTTTGTGTTGCAGAAATTGTTACTTTGCTATATAAACAGATGCCCGGATGTCTGTGATTGTGGATATTGAGAAGAATATATTTTCTCTGTGTATTTTCATTATTCACAATAATTGTTCTGTTTTCTCCCTTGTCTGAACAGAACGGACAAGCAGTATAAGCAGTAATCAGTTTGAGAATGGAGATGGTTGCTATATACAGAAAACAAAAAGGAAGAAAAAAGTCGAAATGCGCCAGCTTTCTGTGCCCAACAGCACCAAGATTGAAAGAGTGAGGAGCAACAGCTCTGCTGCCAACCTAATGGCCAAAAAGAGGGTGATCCGGATGTTGATTGTGATTGTAATATTATTTTTTCTTTGTTGGACACCAGTATTCAGTGTCAATGCCTGGAGAGCCTTTGACACTACCACTGCAGGAATTCTGCTTTCTGGAGCACCGATTTCCTTTATTCACCTGCTGTCCTACACATCTGCTTGCGTCAACCCCATCATCTACTGCTTCATGAACAAGCGTTTTCGCCTGGGGTTTCTGGCTACTTTTACCTGTTGCTCAGGCAGGAATGTACAAGGCAGAGGGATGGTGCAGGGGGTTGGAGAAGAA
This sequence comes from Pelophylax lessonae, assembly GCF_965119305.1. Taxonomy (NCBI): domain Eukaryota; kingdom Metazoa; phylum Chordata; class Amphibia; order Anura; family Ranidae; genus Pelophylax; species Pelophylax lessonae. The sequence goes on from NC_138768.1 coordinate 771,602,840, forward strand.
GAAGGAAGGACCACAGGGGCTTCGCTGTCCAGGTACACCTACACCAACATCAGCATCTCTGCAACTGCATCTGCTCCAACATGAAAAATGAACTCTCACCATACAGACTATGTTAAAGACTTCAGAAATAGTTCCATTGTGTTGCTATATGAAGAGACTGCACAGTTCCGTGGATTAAGTTACTAGTTTGGGGTCCACTGCACCCTCTGCACTTTAGGAATTTTTGAACGCTACATAAACTGCACCTAAAGTGCTTGGATTGTTCTATATCATCGTCTTCAACAGCAAAGTTCTAAATGTTTCACAGCTTATTTTAAAAATGTCCTGCTCGCTTTATTCTTAGAGGATTTAGGAGCAAGCACATTTTTTTTTGACGAATGATGGTGTACGTAAAACACACTACATATAAGCTGAACATACTGTATGTTTAAAGGCACAGAGATGCCTACCCTACCTCTGGAAACACATGTAGAAAAATGCTTAAAAAATCCACCACATTGGGAATCCCAGGTTGGGAGACCCCCCCCCCCCCCCCACTACACTTTTTTTACTGGCCCCCTTTTTTTTTTGCCTCACATACTGCCTATTCTTTCCTTTACTGTTCAAAACCTGAATTTTCATTACTTGGTGCATAAGCTTTTTGGTGCTCACAGTTCTCATTTCTTGGTGTTAGATATTTTATTGAATGTGTTCTAATACGAGCCGCTAGAACACTTCAAAGTGCTGTCCTCATACCTGTTGTGTGGTGGTTTCAGACTTTTCACTAATTCTGATGGATGGTCTCTTTTTTTTTTTTACAGCCATATATGTGAAAAATTTACTTTATTGCTTTAATACCAGACAGTTTTACCTCTTCCTGCCCAGGCCAATTTTCAGCTTTCAGCGCTGTCACACTTAGAATGAAAATTGTGCGATCATGCAACACTAAACCCATATGACATTTTTATCATTTTTTTTTTTTTCACACAAATACACAAATAGAGCTTTCTTTCAGTGATATTTATTCACTGCTGGGGGGTTTTTTTTAATTTTATTTTTTGCTAAATAAATGAAAAAAAGACTGAAAATTTTGAAAAAAAAACACAATTTACTTTGTTTCTGTTATAACATTTTGCAAATATATATATACATTTTTCAAAAATTTAGGACAAAATGCACACTGCTACATTCATTTGGTGCCATATGCCGTCATCATATAACTGGTGTGATGGTGATCAGGGACACTGACTGGTGACAGTATGTATAATACACATATATATATATATATATATATAGATATATATATATATATATATATATATATATATATATATATATATATTTATATATATCATTTTATTTTTTCAGTTTTATTTTTATTTTATATTACTTTCTTTTCTTTCTTTTTTTACATTTTTTTTTAAATACAGTGACCAGAGCAATACAGTGTTACCACAGTAACACTGTACTACTCTGGGGGGGGGGGGGGGGGTGATGATCAGGATTTGTTTTTACACACTATGATTGCTTATAACTGTAAATTTTACAGTTATAAGCAACCATTTTTCTCTGGATTAAAACTATTAATTCAGTGTTTATTCTTTGATTAGCTGTGATTGTCCACAGCTAATCATATGGTACAGATGGGCTGTGATTTGCCCTGTCTGTACTATGTGACCACTGTGACCAATCACAGAGCTCATCACAATAGTACTGAATACAAAGTACAAATAGTACATGAAACAAAAGCCATTGTGTACAATTGTCATGTGATTGGCCACAGCAATCTCATGGTCCGGGTACAGTAATTCTGGTGCGATCCTGGGAGGACATCATATGACATCCTACCAGGATAATAGGGCTCCTGCCTGGCCATAATATTACAATAGGCCAGGTGGGAAGGGGTTAAATAAAAACTATTTAAAATGGTAGAAGGCAGGTGTGACTGAGCCTGTATAACTATGTTTGTAAGGAGTGAAAACACCACCATTGAGTCCTTTGCAATTGACTTTTATTTTATGGGGACAGAAGGCAGTCACGATAGACCTACATTGTCACTGCCTTGTGGGTAAGCTGTGTTCAGTGAGCTATTTAAAGTAGTTTTAAACCCTTAGCGTTGTTTAGCTTAACACAAAAAAATATATATATTTCCTGGTAAACTATTTGTTAAGATATTTACCCCAGCACTTGCAGTTTACAACTTTCCTTGCTGTCTATTACTGCTCTCTCAGTACTGCTTCCATAAATGTTCCAGTCTTCACAGTGGACTGTTTCCAGACAATCTGCTAATTAGGAGAAGGAAGGGTGGAAGGAAGGAGGGGCAAGAGAGTGCCTTGCCAGGCTAAGGTATGGCTCTGTGTGTTCCTATTGATGCACACAGTGTAGGGAGACACAGCTCTAGTCTCCGCCTACAAGGGTGACTCCATAGGAGGCTGCAAGAGAAGGGAGTGACCCTGAAACAGGAAACCTGGAGCAGCAATCATGGCACCAGTCTAAACTGAAGCATAAGGTGAGCCACTGCGTTTCAGGAATCCGTGTCCCCTTCATGAAAACTAAAAGTTTACCAATGCAACAAGACAAGGATAAAAAAATCAGGAGTGGGCCATACTAAATAATAACATTGTAAATAACAAAAGCATTCTTTCAATGTAAGTATCTAATTTTTACATACTTTTAAGCAGATAAATATCTATCTTTTTATAAATAGTGTTCATAAAAATTGATAATATATTCACAAGGTTTAAATATAACAAAAAATCCAAAAAAAGTCTGTTATTTAATCAACGTGATAAAATACATAATAAAATATTAGGAACAAGTAGTCTTATTTTATCATGTTGACTTTAATATTAGCACAATTAAAGCTGAACTATCCAGAACTGTCCACTGCAGTCTTTCTTTCTGCCACCAGATGTTGCCAATCTTCTAGGTGAATGATGGGCAGTGTCATTCAACCCGCTTCCCGTTGGCCTATGCTGTCATAAACCTGCCTACCGGGTGGAGTCATCAGATGGCCTGGGCTCACAGTACTAATCATAACCTGAGGACCACTCAGTCAGGTAAGAAAAACCACCACTGCTCCCGCCAAGCAAGAAGAGAAAGGCTGGCCCTGCAGAAAATTGTATGAGGGGAGGTTTAGGTAACATAGGGGGAGATTTACTAAAACCTACGTCGCCAGATACTCCCCTTTCTCGGTGGCGCGCGCACGCCGCCGGAGGCTCGCTCCCGCTGTATTCAGTCACAGTTGGAGTTGGGCCAGGGGAGGAGCAGCGGCGATCGCCGCTGCTCTTCCCCGATCGTCGGGGAATCGAGTCTGGAGATCCGCCCGCTTGTGTAAACAAAGCTGGCGGATCTCCTAAGTGACAGGCAGGGTCAGATTGCAGAGTTCAGCATAGCTGAACCTGCGATCTGTCCCTGTGTCACCTCCCCCCACACATGTCAGTAAGCACCAGGCATACATTAACCCCTCCCTCTCCAATAAAATTAACCCCTTCCCTGCCAGTGTCATTTTTACAGTAACAGTGCATATTTATAGCACTGATTACTGTAGTAATGTCACTGGTAACCCCAAAAGTGTCAAAAATGTCAGTCAAGGGTCCGGTCTGTCCGCCGAAATGTCGCAGTCCCGCAAAAAAAATCGCAGATCGCCGCCATTACTCGTTAAAAAAACCCACCAAAAACGACAGAAATCTTTCCCTAAACGCAATAACTTTTGCTCAAACCAATCAAAATACGCTTATTGCGATTTTTTTTTACCAAAAATATGTAGCAGAAAACAAATTGGCCTAAAATGATAAAAAATTTAGATTTTTACATTTTTTTTGGGGGGGGGGGGGGGGGGAATTTCATATAAAAAAAATGTGAAAAATATTGTTATTTTTTCAAAATTGTCGCTCTTTTTTTGTTTATAGCGCAAAAAGTAAAAATCGCACAGGTGATCAAACACCAAAAGAAAGCTCTGTTTGTGGGAAAAAAAGGACGTAAATTTCGTTTGGGTACGGCATTGCATGACCGCGCAATTGTCAGTTAAAGTCGCACAATGCCGAATCGCAAAAAGTGGCACAGACGTAAGACAGCAAAATCCTCCGGTGGTAAATTGGTTAATTTATCAAGCTGAAGTCAGTAACTGATTGGTTATTATACACAGCTGCACCAGATTCTGTGTGCACCAGTTTTAGTAAATCTCCCCCAAAGAGTTCAGATTTAGGGGTTGATTTACTAAAGGCACTTTACACACTGTAAGTGCAGTTGCTGCAGAGCTTAGTAAATGAGCAGAAGCTCTGCTGACTTTCATCAACCAATCACGTGCAAGCAAAAATGCTTTTCCTTGCATGGGATTGGGTAAAGTGAATCATTTACTAAGCCCTGGAGCAACTGTACTTGTAGATTGCAACTGCACTTTGCAAGGTGCACAGTCTATTTGCCTTTAGTAAATCAACCCCCACATGTCAAGTGAACAGGCTACTATTTTGTAGTAAGTAATTTCTCCTCTCATGTTGGTGGATACTGTACATTAAGTTTTGATTGGAAGATCATTATTATGGTAAACTGGTGGAATATAGTCACTAGAAAAAGACTTGCAATTGTGAAATTCATAACCTAAATCAACAATATGGGGCTGCAGCCCCATCTTTCCACTGGCAAGGACCTTTGTGGAGCAAACGTTTGGAGTTGGAACTTTGCATTATCACTTTACATCACTTTATAAATAAACACTTTTTATAAGGAAGAAAAAAGGAAGACTGTTGCTGGAACTAAATTCTGCTGAATTATTTGCTGAGACTGACATTTATAGAAAGTCAGCATTAATTCATAGAGCTCCGTCATCAGCACCATGGACAGGACCTCACTTACTACTGGACTTATCTACATACTTGTGAAGATTATTTTCTACGCATATTTTTTTAAACAGATTCTTGGTTGTGTATGAAGTAATACTGTGTTTGTTCATTGGCTTATTCTGATGAGCTGCGTATGCATGTGTTTGTAAATATCAAGGCTTGCGCCACTTTATATGTCATTCTTCTAAGTTCTGTAATAAAGTTTTGTTGTGTTTGGACGGCAGCTGTGTATTTAGACAAATAATAAATCTTGTGAAGAGGAAAGGACCGCCGCTACTCCTGATCAGCACAGGTGAATAAATGATAAGGAGCGGCCTCAGCCTACATGTCTCCACCATCCACACACCCTGATGCATTTCACCCCACCCACCGGGGCTTAGTCATATGGTAAATAATGAATCTTGCTACATAAATATGTGAATATGCATTACAGTATGTACTGTGCAATTACTGCGTTCGGATTATATTCATCTTAAGGTGTTACTAAACCCAGGAGCCGGCATTCACTATATCTGGTCTCCCACAGTACACAGAACACGGAAATGCAATTATGTTAGTAAATATAAACTGCTAAATAACTTTTCTTATCAGCAGTATAAAGAAGTCTTAGACTTCTATCAGCGTCTGGTTAAAGCTTGTAGGAGGAGATTTAATTCTACTCTGATTGTCCTATGAGGCAGCAATACCCCGGAACTTCTGTCTGGACAGTGCTGATTGGCCCTGTGCTGATCACATGCACCCTCCCAAGAAATGAAAAAAAAAAAAAAAACTCTCTAGCAATAAACACCAAACTGAGCATGCACAGAGTGACTCTAAAGGCTCCGTTCTATCAAGAGATGTATTTGGGACAGTGAAAGAAGGGGAGGATCAGAGAAAATAGGATCAAAATGCCTTTTTACACAATGGATTAACCCCTTAGGTTCCACAGTGAGTATAACAAGCATGCTTTACTGCATATACAGACTGAATTTACTATCGTGGGTTTAGTAACACTTTAGGTCTTCAAGGTCATCGCCATAGCATCCCCAATAGGGACTAGATTTGGATTTGCAGTGAACTTTGGTTCAACAAGCTTGCAGGTTTGCCCATATAAACAGGAAATAACCTATAATGCAGTGCAAAGGCAAAAAAGTAAGCTGCTGTATACTTTGCCAGGCCTCACACATTCGTGGTCCAGGCCCATTCCATACAAAGGTTTTGGTATGCAGCTGGCCCTAACTTGGGGTCCCTGTCGTTTAGAAGGGTAGATCATACAGCCACCAACACACCCCTCCGACAAAATTTCCATCACTGGCCACCACCGCCTGCACTCCAAAATCAGCTTCTTCTCCTTCCTTTAACCTCCCTGGTGGTATGATTCTTTTGGATTTTAGGTGCTGAAAGTGGTACCATTATTTTGCATGTAATTCTTGTGAATGAGCAGCCCAAACCAACTGTATACATTTATTATATATATATACGTATATATATATATATATATATACATACAGTTGGTTTGGGCTGCTCATTCACAAGAATTACGTATATATATATATATATATATATATATATATATACGTATATATATATATATGTATATATATATACGTATATATATATATATATATATATATATATATATATATATATTTATTTACATAAAAAGTACAGTAAAACTGCAGGAAAGGGCACTGGGGGGCAATGTAATGTGAGTTTATTTTATTTTGAATTGTATCAGTGTGTTTGGTGTGTTTTTACATTTGAATTTGCCGCCGGTTCCACCCCCCTGCGAACGTCACGTCGCAGGAGACGGAAGCAGGGGCACGGAGACGATCGGGAGGAAGATCTGCCGCGAGACACCGCCGAGACACATCGCTGGATCCCGGTGACAAGGTAAGTAACCTCTCTTACAGGATCCAGCGATGCTTCTGGCGGTACCCCGAGTGTGGCTCGGGGTTACCGCTTTTGGCTCTGAAATTTAACCCCGAGCCACGCTCGGGAATACCGCTAGGAAGGTTAACTTGACATTCTGCATACCCCCAAGGTTAACATGTAGGCATACACTTCATTCCCCATTCCCATACACTGTAAGATTTCACTCGCATTTTGTGTTCACAATAAATTAGACCAGACAATTCACTTAACCAGCAACTCCATTTACTGAATTATTGGCATCATGAAACAACTTTTTTCCATACAATTTGTTCCAGCAACCACATGGCTGTGCAATAGACATTACATTAACAATGTCCCCCTTTAACACATGGCAAAGTCTTTAGAACTATGCTGCGTTTTCTTATGAACATCTCCTAAATGGTGCACGTTTAGGAGATTGTCATCTTACCTACAGGTAAACTTTATTATAGGCTTACCTGTATGTAAAAATCATACAAGGGAGTTTACTACTACTGTTACTTACTGCTTCAATACACTCTTTGCATTAAGGTAAGAAACCTTTTGTGTGCAGCTCCCCCCCGGCCCCCCTTAAGCAGCCCATTGGGTGGAAGGAAAGAAAATTTCTTGATTTCTCCATCAACGCAGTCAGTGTTGATGACAAAATCCCTCCTAGAGCGCTATGGTGTTCCGGTGGGGAGCCTTCCTTGCCGACAGAACACAATGATCACTGCTGCCTGCGATAGCTGCTGGCAGTGATCGCAAAAAAATAAATCTGACAGGCTGGCTGTACTGAAGTTGATTAATTTATAGACTTCAGTACAACCATCCTGTCCAAAGATGGATCACAGCCAGACCTTGCTGAACCGGCAGAGATTCAATCCATCCATGGGTGGCTTTATACTTACCTGAGACCGATCACGATCAAGCACTCTGCCTGAAACCAAGTGGCTCTTTATGCTCTCTCTCTCCTTACTGGGCATGGAGGCAGCAGCCATTGGCTTCCACTGCTATCAATCACAGTCTGTAAAGAGAGCGGGAGGTGGGGCCAAGCTGTGCTGTGTGTCTTTAGCGGCATTGAGCCTGTGCATGTGTCACCATAGCAAGCATGTTGCAGTGGAGGCACTTGGCAGGGGGGAGAAGCCAATAGCACTGGCAGCGGACAGAGAAGAGGAGGTTTAGGGCTTCTCTGTGCAAAACCATTGCACAGAGCAGGTGTAGCCCTGCTCCCAGGGGAGTGGCTTAAGACTGGTATATCCTCTTCACTTCGGTTGCCCTGAACCACCTTCAACCTAATTGACACTATTGGTTCCGTCATTATAAATTATCAAGACCACAAGAAAAGAGTTGCAATAAAGAATCAAATTTACTGATCTCTGATTTGCGTTTTTTAGAAATGTACAAACAAGGTCAATGACCAATAACATAAGAACATTGAAGGCAGGATAGATCCTGAATCCCCAACCTGTGACTTATGCAGAGTTCAGCACTCAGGATCAAAGGTACAATCCCTACATATATACATATATGTATACCTATATATTCTAGGGGATTAATATCCTATAATACTGTAAATACACTGTGTTTAATGTAAATAGAGAGCGACCACAAATTAATATTGACAGAACCCAAAGAATAATTGTATCATTAATAACTCTTTAGCAATATAGTATCTCTGCACCAACTAAATATCAGAGTGCACTCTGTATACAAACGGGGGCCCCCTTTACAGCTAGATTGCAAAAGTCTCCTGGATGAGTAAGGCCTCACTAGTCTTCACCGGCAAGGAATCCTCAGCCAATCCAAAGAAAGTAATTGTAATCCACAGCAAAGGTGATTGATAACTGTAATCCCCAAGGTAGTTAATGTTTGTAATCCAAACAGATGAATGCAAGAATAGATCCTGATGCTTCACAACAGGCAGAAGCCTAGTACTGTAAGAGGGGCCTAAGGCCTCTTTGCCCACCGCGCACTATGTGTAACTACAGTATCCTGTGGTGATTGTTGAATTCAGTTTGGCCCGCTGCTATCAAGTTCAGCAGTCCCTCCCTGGCTCAGTCTAGGTGTATGATAATGTCGATACTGGATTTCTCTCACCCAATACCACAAACTCTGTTCCGAACTCCAACCAGGTCCCGCTCTGCTCAGCGACCCTCACGGCCTCTCCGGGCATCCTTCCGCTCGGTCACACTACTGAGATTCTTCCGCTCACACCGCTTGCTCCAATTCCGGTGTTCACCGCCAGGCCTCCGGCCTACTCCTCTGCGATCCGCAGCAGCTCTTCCCCTTCCTCACAGCAAGCTGTCCTTGAGGCAAGCAAGCAAAAGTTGATCCTCCCCCCCCTTTATAAAGACACTCCCAGCAGGCTCCGCGAGTCACATGGCTCCCTGGGAGAAGAGTTCCATTACATATAGCAGTCTATGGTCCTGGCTCCTCCCGGAACTACATCTCCCATAATTCAATCCTCTTGCAAAACTTTAATAACAGAACAACAGTCTGAACAAGTATTCAAAGAAGCTTGACCGCACTCAAAAGTAAATGAACTTGGAGTGTTTATTCCCATGAAAGGAAAACAACAGTGCATCACACAGACATGGATATGGTTGACGCGTTTCACGACTCTATGGGTCGCTTACTCATAACCAATAATTGGAGATTGGCGTGGAGATCATATAGAAAAAAAAATTCAGCTGAAACAAATTTGAGGTTATGAGTAAGCGACTCATAGAGTCGTGAAACGCGTCAACCATGTCCATGTCTGTGTGATGCACTGTTGTTTTCCTTTCATGGGAATAAAAACTCCAAGTTCATTTACTTTTGAGTGCGGTCAAGCTTCTTTGAATATCTGATTACTGGACAACGGATCCAACCGGCACCTGGGTGTTTACCTCGCCTGAGCGGCTTTTCTGTGTTGTTTGAAACAGTCTGAACAACACTAGCCTTGGGACCAGGCTACACAGGTAAATAACATGTTTGTTATATTTAAGAAAAAATTATATTTACAATCACTTTGATTCCAAGGGGTTCACATCCTCTACCCTTCAAATCCGAAACAAATCAATAGATTTCAGTATTTCAAGTAAGCAGAAGTGAAGTTTAAAGTATATCAAGAGGTAAAAACTTTTCTTGACTGTGTTATGGTTGGTTTTTCTTTGTATGCTGTTAAATTTCAATAAAAAATAATATTTAAAAAAAAAAGAGGTAAAATTTTTTATTCCATGTTGGATAGAGTAGTGGAAGGTTAAGTCCGCTGTTAGTTTTTTTATTTTAAATTGGTTTCTCATAAGGGAGATTTCCTTTTACTTCTTATCCTGCTGACTCATCGTGAAGGGTATTTACTGAAGAGATAAAACTATAACTCTATCACTTTACAAGACTTTGGTTCGGCCACACCTTAAATATGTTGTCCAGTTTTGGTCACCGATACTCAGAGAGTCAAGAGAAGTGCAACAATGCTAATAAGGAGGCTGGAGGACCTTAGTTACAAGGGATGACTACAAACTTTAATCTTATTCTCCCTGAAGAAGAGATACTTAAGGGGGTAGGAGCGCAATATACAAATTTTTAAATGGTGACTCTAGCAATGGGAGAAAATGATGTAGTCTAAGGTCTCTAAAGAAGACAGGAAGCACGTCAGTCTTAAACTGTGTAAGGGGTTCTTTACTGTTAGAGCAGTAGGATTTGGAACTCCTTTTCACTGTTGGTGGTGTCAGCGGGGAGTGTACAATGTTGTAGATATGTTCACAAAACCTTTAGATGTGGTTCTTAGCAACACAATCTACAGGTATATTGCCTATGGTAGTGACACACACACACACACACATAAACAGGTTGAACTGGATGGACTGGTGTTTCTACTCAATCTTACAAACTATGTAACCATGTAAGAGGATATATTTTCAATGTGAAGGAAATTCAGTCAAAAGAACAGTCACATGAACAAATGTCCCCAATGTATGATTTTATTTAATTATTTCATTTAACCTCACTTTCATTCCCAATTACATCTGTGATCAAGGCAATTAGAGAGAGTAAATCTCCCTAACAACGACAGAGACAGCAAAAAAAAAAAAAAAAACCTGACAGTGGCTCTAATCCCTCAACACTACATCCAAATTATACACGTGTTGCCTTTTGTTCTGTGTACCTGTGCATACACCCCAATTATTTTCGTAGCATGCACCTATACACATCTAGATCAAGAGAGATCTTTACACAAAAGAGGTAGTTCAATCAGCAATACACATTTATTGAATGGGTTACATAATATATATATACATATATACAAATTACACACTAAACAGTATTTACAACACATTGTTAGTACAGATCTCCTGGCTTTCAAGGTTATTTACAAATTACCCACAATAGCCCTATTTACAATACCATGTACGTATTGAGCATGGAGTTAAGTTACCTTTTCACTTCAGGCATGGTGCCTGCAGTGTGTATTCAAACACTAAAGAGAAAAAGCATGTATACATTCTAAGTGTGAGAGGAGAGGTATAGTCTATATTTACCATCCCCAGTATCTTCATCCTAGTCTGCTTGCCAGAGAGGGATCTCTCTCCTCAGCTATATTAATATAGACCCATCTCGTCTTGTTCAGGACCATTCTGATTGGTGTACCCTATATTTCGCATAACTCAGCCTCTCGATAGCCCTCCTCTCTGGGTGGGGATTAACCACTTTACCACCGGAGGATTTTGCTGTCTTCCGTCCAGGCCACTTTTTGCGATTCGGCGCTGTGCGACTTCAACTGACAATTGCGCGGTCGTGCGACGCCGTACCCAAACGAAATTTACGTCCTTTTTTCCCCACAAACAGAGCTTTCTTTTGGTGGTATTTGATCACCTGTGTGATTTTTACTTTTTGCGCTATAAACAAAAAAAGAGCGTTTATTTTGAAAAAATAACAATATTTTTAACATTTTTTTATATGAAATTCCCCCCAAAAAAGATGTAAAAACCAATTTTTTAAAAAATTTTTGGCCAATTTGTTTTCTGCTACCTATGTTTGGTAAAAAAAATCGCAATAAGCGTATTTTGATTGGTTTGCGCAAAAGTTATTGCGTTTACTAACAAAGGGAAAGATTTCTGTCATTTTTGGTGTTTTTTTTTTAACGCGTAATGGCGGCGATCTGCGATTTTTTTTGCGGGACTGCGACATTGCGGCGGACAGATCGGACCCTTGACTGACATTTTTGACACTTTTGGGGGTACCAGTGACATTACTGCAGTAATCAGTGCTATATATATATGCACTGTTACTGTAAAAATGACACTGGCAGGGAAGGGGTTAATTTTATTGGAGAGGGAGGGGTTAATGTATGCCTGGTTCTTACTGACGTGTAGGGGGGGAGGTGACTGTGTGAGTCATGGACAGATCGGATGTCCAGCTAGGCTGAACAGTCCGATCTGTCACTCCCTGTCACTATGGAGATCCGCCCGCTGTGTTTACACACAGCGGGCGGATCTCCAGACTCGATCCCCGACGATCGGGTAAGAGCAGCGGCGATCGCCGCTGCTCCTCCCCTGGCCCGACTCCCGCTGTGAATGAAAACAGCGGGAGCGAGCCTCCGGCGGCGCGCAAGCGCCGCCCAGAAGGGGGAGTGTTTGACGACGTAGTACTACGTCGTCAGACGATAACGAGCCACTCTGCCGCAGTAATATTACTGTGAGCAGTCCTAAAGTGGTTAATCATGCTAGGTCCTCTCCTGGGCCAAGTTGTCCATCCTTGGACAGCCACCCAACTTCATTACATATCTAAAGAGACAGTCTTTGAAGTAGAGGGCTAGATAAAGGAATGACCTGTCATGGAAGATTATCAATTATTTTCTGGCCCCGTAATGTCTGGGGAAAAGGAACATAATTACGGGGCTGTACTACCGTTTGTTTATCAGTGTAAATAGCAGACCCCTCCTAGGTAGCCCAGGCATGCATTTCAAACATACTTATCCATTTGAAATCAATACTCAATATCTTGAAAAATAAATATTTACATCCATCTATTTACAATTATTATAGGAGATTTATACTTAACTCCTCATCCTCACAACACGGTAAGGGAGATTACGCCTAAAGGCAACACACGGCACAGCTGCTATAGCACATTCGTGAAAAACTGAAATAACTTCATAGAGCAATCTGTAGAGTCTGGGACTTTACTTGGTATTTGAGTCCCATGACCACCATATGCTGGAATTTCTAAAGATATTGTAACTGAAAAAGGGAAAAGTCTACATACGTAGTCTTCTACCGTTTATGCACTAGTTCTGTTCTGCATTCTTTTATATCTACTACATTCAGTGCTGGTTCACATTTGTGTGATGCGGGAACGCTGCGAATATACAACGTGTTCCCGCATCGCATCCGCACCCCTGGCAGTTCACACTGCCATATGTGATACGCTGGGGGTGTCAATTAAAAGTTAACGACACCCATAGATCAGATCGGATATCGCAGTGCGATCTGAAAGTTAGCACAGAATCGGATCGCACTAGTGTGAACCACCATGTGATCCGCTGCGGACCAAAAAATGGGTGCTGTGCGTGTTAGGTGCGATTGCGGTGCAAATTCAACCATACAAACTGTATGGCTGAATTTGCACCGCACATAGATCGCATGTAATTTTAGGAGCAGTGCGCTCTCGAATTACATGCGATCTCTGTGATCGCACAAATGTGAACCGGCACTCAGATGCAAGCCATTTAGAGTAGGCTTTTATGACATCTTATCTTACCCCTTCAATGTTAAACATACATTTTGCACTGAATCATTGCATCTGTAAAATTTAAAAATGTGCATATATTATAAACTCTTTATAAGGAATGCTGGACAGTACGACCTAGTTGTCATTTTTTAAAGAAATTGGCTTCCTCAAGAACTCAAGAAATAGTTATTAAAGTATACATTTATAATAAATAAATCATTTGGAAGAGATAAAGGGGCTGTTACTCATAACAGTAAAAAAAAAAAAAAAAAAACTGGCTAATTAATGAAACATTATGTCCTTTAATAATTGTTCTGTCCTAGAGAAAGGCATTTCTTTTGAAAATTAAGGTAGTCCCGCTGTTCTCCATTAATTATTTTTCTTGAAGTTGTTACCTAATGTCCACAACCTTTTTTCCTAATAAACACAAATGCAATTAAAATTGCACCTTCCCACTATAATAAGTGTTTTCTTATGGGCAATCCAAAAATAACTCTGAAACCAGTGACATTGCCTGAGTACGGGCAAAACTTGTGCTAAATCATTTCATTCTAAATGATGCTGTTCTAGCTTGCATTTGCCTGAAAAGCGATAGTTCTGGCAACTGAGAACTTAGTTCTGCATTCCTGCAACCTGGGTTAAAGCCCCCTGTCAGCTGACGTCTCCCAGCTGGTCCAGCATCCTCACTGTTGCTAGTGTAGGTACATTTAGTTTGGTTCCCCTGTAGGCAGAGGGGCATGGGTTAATTTTGTTAAGGAGGCTGTGCAGGACTTCAAAGGCTGTTCCCTCCCCCTGTCTTCTTGAACTCTCTGGATATTTCCAGAATATAGTGGGTGGAGGGACAGAGGCTGCGGCCTGAATATTTATGGAGTTTCCATCAATCTCTGGGTAGTCAGGGCCCAGAAGGTGGGGAGACAGCCCATAAATACTCAGAAGCCTGGCAGTCTTGGAGCAGAGTCGAGGGTCCAGCCATCTGGAGGATACCCCTGTGCTGGGAGCTCTGCCCCTGAGGCAGAAGAAAAAGGAGCAGAAGCAGAGAAAGAGTGTGGAGCAATACCGCACATGTCTAGGACCTAGGGGACAACTTGAGCCTTACTGTTCCAGCTGCATCATTGCTCCCTCTAGTGTGCAGTGCAGGTTCAGTTGATTTTTAGCAGCCAGAGACTTTAGCAGTTCCTCAACTATTTCTATGGAGTTACAAGTTTCTCCAGTTCTGAGCATCCTCTGTATCCCAAATCCTATCCAAATTCAACATTCCCTAAATAAACAACTTAAACTAAAACCCCTAGACCAGTGATGGCGAACCTTGGCACGCCAGATGTTTTGGAACTACATTTACCATGATGCTCATACACTCTGCAGTGTAGTTGAGCATCATGGGAAATGTAGTTACGAAACATCTGGGATGCCAAGGTTCGCCATCACTGCCCTAGACTGTCTTTTTAATTCAATTGGAGAGTGTGGAAAATTCCTGTTGCCTGGCTGTGAAAGCTGTGTCAGGGAAAAGGCCTGAAATTCAGCAGCTCCTTCAGGGGTAGCGTTTTATTGGGAACCACCCAGATGCCTGACTGGCAGCTGGCTCAGACTCCCAGCAAGCTGTTGAGAGCTGGTCACTAACAGTCACTGGCTCTCTGCTCAGGGTGGCAGGGGACAGGTGGCAGGGGACAGATGCAGCATCCACCTACGTTAGCATGATTGTTTATTTTTTATATAAACTTTAAAAATCGACTTTCATGTTGTGAGTTCTGACTGTCTGATGGATCTCTTTCCACAACTTCCTGGATTCCCTACATGCTTTGCAGTTTCCCCTCTGCTGTTTACTTACAATTTCTAAGGACTACATATCCCATGGTACCTCACTGCCTGCAAGCAGTGATTCCTGTATCTGACTCCACCTACTGAAACTTCTACTTCCACCATTTCTGTAGTTCAGAAGCAGGCCCGTCGCGTCAAGGCAGGCAAAACAAGCAATTGCTTGGGGCCCCGAGCTGGCCTGGGGCCCCAAGACCCAAGACACAGACTGAAATTATCCCAAAAACCCAAAACACAAACGCCGCGCGCCGCGCCTCACACACAGGCAGCCTGTGACAGGCCGGCGGGTGGGCGCACAGCGGAGGAGCGGCATGACGCACACGGCGCCGGCTCGCTAGGGGTAGAGTGTGCGGCAGCGGCGCATCTGCGCGGCGTGCAGCAGCCCCGCCCCAGCCTAGGCGGCCTAAAGCGCGCGCGGGAGTGGCGCCACCCCACCAGGCCCGCAAACTTCGCCAGAGAGAGACACACCATGAGTCATCACATCACATCCTCCTCACACACGTGGACCGGACCAGACCAGCGACAGGTATGATCACACTGACAGTCTGTCACTCCATTTTTTCGTGCAAAAATTGGACCAATTGGGAACAATACCTACCTGTTAACAGACAGCTGGATAGTCCCATAGCATAAGAAAAAAGTCCCCCTGGTATCATCTAGGGCACATGGTGGGGGAACGGGAGGGGTGATAATATCTGGCAACTTGTTGTATAGGGGTCACTTACGTTTAAAGAAAAATATAAAGCTTAGCTGTATAAGATGATCAGAGATCTTAGTGGATACCAGTCTGCCTTGCCTTCTACTGCCCTCCTTCATAGCCCTCCATTACTATCAGTGCCCGCCTCAAATACTGCTTTCTCTCCCTCACTGCCCCAAATCTGTCATTCCTTCTCGCATTGTCGTATAACATTGCCTTTTTCCAGAATTTAGCAGCATGGACAGTCTCTCCCCCACTTATCAGATCAGATATAGACACGAGTT
The DNA here is from genome assembly GCF_965119305.1 of Pelophylax lessonae. Classification (NCBI taxonomy): domain Eukaryota; kingdom Metazoa; phylum Chordata; class Amphibia; order Anura; family Ranidae; genus Pelophylax; species Pelophylax lessonae. Next base: position 771,619,036 of record NC_138768.1, read on the forward strand.
TAGAAGTGGACTCTGAGAAATTATTCTCTACGTTCTTGAAAATTAAATCTAGATGGACAAGGATGTGGGGGATGTGGAAGATGGGGACTGGGAAGAAATATTACACAACTGTAATCTGGTATTATTACCAGTCATGAAGCGGACATATGCTTCAGGAAGCCAGAAGAGAAAGGAAGAGGAGGATAAGAAAAAACAAGATAGTGGTAAGTGATAAATTACACTGGATAAAACAGCTCTACTTGTCAGTCTTGTACAAATGGTTTCATTTATAAAGTGTTACCATCTTTCTCCCTCAAGGTGCTTTGCTTAAATTTCTCAGCCCTCATGCTCTTCCTAAGGATATCTCCAGAGTTGTATAAAGTACTCGAAACCCATACTTGAGTAAAAGTACAAGTGCTCGATCAAAAAGTGACTTGAGTAGAAGTGGAAGTGCTCGATCAAAAAGTGACTTGAGTAGAAGTACTAAAGTATTCAACATTTTTTGTACTTAAGTATTGCAAGTAGTATTTTTTTAAATTTTGCTACTGAAAGTAAAAGTACCAGTAGTTTTGAAAAAAAATGCTACTCAAGTACTGAAAGTAAAAGTACAAGTACTGTGCTATGTAGTTATTAAAGAAAGAAGTCAAAAGTTTGAACATCATATTGTTTTTTATTATTTCAAATGCAGCTTTTATTTATACATACAGTAGCATTTATTTTCGTATGCGCTGATAATACACATAATTTGAGCTTCATGAAACCTGCCATCTACTGTTCTGGCAGTGGTAATTTTTATAATTGTAACGAATAACTATGCAGCACAAAAAAAAATATCGGAGTAGAAGTATTGAAATCATTGAAAAAATGTAGTGAAGTAAAAGTGGAAGTAGGAGAAAAAAAATTCTACTCTAGGAAAGTACAGATACCGCCTTTCGGTACTTAAGTACAGTAGTGAAGTAGTTCTACTTAGTTACTATACATCTCTGGATATCTCCGCTGATGAAGGTAGAGTGAATTTCTCTCACTGAGCTGTTAATAGTGACCTCTTTCAATATGCTAACAGTGAAATGGTAAAATGTACTCCACATGTAATTTTAGATTTTTTTTTTTTCAATTATTTTCCCAGCTACACAATCAACTTCATCCTCAAAATCAACAGATGCATCACTTCTTAGGCTCCATGTACACGGGACGCTGGAAATGGTCGTTTAGGAGCAGTTGGGCGTTTTTTTCAGAAGCCCCTGAACCCATCTACATTTTATCTTATCTGTCCATGTACACCAGGTCGTTTACAGTCATTTGCAGGCAGTTGCGTCCAGGGACTTTTTTTAGAATGCAATTATTTGCTTTCGAACGTGTGTTTCCCGGCGTTTCAAACGCACAAACGCGTCCGAACGCGCCTAAACGCGTCCGAACGCGTCTGAACGCGATGACCCACGTTTAGCGTTCGCGTTTTTCCATTTTAAAGGGGAATAATTTTTTTGACCTCTAGGAACGCTTCTAAACGCAAGCGCCCCCAAACGCCGCTAAACGCGGGTACAAATGCGACCGAACGGACGTTTCAAACGTCCTAAAAATTCCAGCATTCAAAGGGACTTTTAACAACGTCCCGTGTACATGGAGCCTTAGTGCTGATGTTTCCTCTATAGCACAAGGTACCACGAGCTCTATAATTATAGATGATATCCTGCACAGCCCAGAGTTTGATCAGAGACTCTGATTCAGAGTCACTGATGCATTCTGTACCTGAACACATGGATTATATTAATAAAAACATTATTTTTCCCCAGCTACACCGTCAATACCATCTCTCACAGTGGAAGACACTGCATCCAGAACAGAAATTGAGTCTGCACAGCTTCCCAACACTGAGGTTTCCTCTACAGCTCAAGGTACCACAAGCACTGTCATTATAGCAGATGACCCTGTGCAGTGGCCAGCAGTCCTGACTGATAGTGTGCGCTGTCAAATTGTTAAAAAAGGACCAGTGCAAGTCACAAACATTGTTTTCCCCCAAAATTCTGAGAATCCACCTCGAAGATTCACAAATGACAATTACATGAGAAGCATGAAAAATGGTGAGAAAATTCTTCGATCATGGATGTTATATGGGACAGTAGGCAGTTTTTAATAACCAAAAACTTATAATTAAAATAAACAGAAGCAGACAACTGTACTTGTGGCAAAAAATTGGCCGCGGCCGTTTATTATTGGTTTTCAAACTTTAATAAATATATGATAAAACATATAACACTTGTGACAACCCAGCCACCACGGCTCAGGCTGCATAATAAATAATAAAAAACATCACTTCCACATATAATTAAAAACCGTCCCCCTTTGCAAGATGCAAAGGTGACCTACCACATAAAAAACAGCCTCGACAAGGGAGGGGGGGCTGGGGAACTGCACTGGTCGAGTCTTCTGAGGTGAATGAGCCCTCTCTGAGGCAATCCTTTCCTTAAATAGGGTCCCCAGAAGTTCTAGAAAATTCCTCAAGCTGCTCTATTCCTATAGGTGCTCTCACCCCTGCAGAGCTAAAGGACCACCCACTACAGGTGTTTTACCTCAGGAATACCTCACTCTTCACCTTCCCCTTATCCCTGAGGAAAAAGGGAGGGAAAATTGACCCTTTCTGACTAAACCCTATCCTGCCACTCTCCCATGAGGAAAAGGGGGCTATTCAGCCTTCCCTTTTCCTTTCATTCCATGAGCACAGACTCGGTGTTCTGTTTTGCCTGCACTGTTTTTGGGAAGCGTGACAATGCCTTAAGCAACCGTGGCTTCAATGCTGTATCTTGGCCTAGGCCAACAAGGCCCAGGCCTAGGGCAGCACTTTGCAGGAGGGCGACAAAAAAGCCGTCCCCACATGAGAAATACAGCCTCCTCCTGGCTTTTAGTGTAGCGCCATTCTTATGGGCCGGACAAGGCAGGGTGGCAGGGCCTATGAGGCAAATCCGTCTGACACCCCCAAAAGCATCCAATAGACTTGCGTAGGTATGGAAAACCTATTTGAAGCAAGCAAAAGCCTCTCAACACAGTTTAGGGCCCATTCGCACCAGCCGCTGTGAAGCCTAAAGAGGAAGGGGTGGGGTTTGCAGATGGCAGGGGGGGTCCTAAACAGGAAGGGTAGTGGCCTTGGCAGGAAGGGGCGGGTCATATTTAAATTAGGGGGTGCACCAGTTTAGTCAGGCCTAGGGCAGCACAAATCCTAAATACACCACTGCGTGGCTTCTGTACACGGAGGAACCTAGCTCATCATTTAAAAGAACACGAATATTCAAAGGGGCATTGTGACAATATGACAAACTGGCATGAGCTGCAGAGGAGACTGCAAACCAATACAACCATTGATCAAAGACAACAAGACTTGATGTGGATCGTGATTGAGCATTGAAAAGGTGTCATAAGGAGAGTGATTGCCATAATTTGTCACTTAGCAGAACGCAACCAGGCTTTATGAGGGACCACAAGTGAGTTGTATGACCCACACAATGGGAATTTTCTGGCACAAGTGGAACTGATGGCACAGTTCGATTCAGTTATGGCTGAACACATAAGAAGGATACAAAACCAAGAGACAAGAAGAGTGCATTACTTGAGTGGAACTATTCAAAATGAAATAATTGCCCTAATTGGAAACAAGGTACTGGAAGATATTGTGAGAAGAGTACACAGAGCAAAGTATTACTCTGTTATTATGGATTGCACTCCTGATGTCAGTCATAAGGAACGACTTTCCATTGTTCTGAGAATAGTCAATTGCGAACCATCTGTGTCCATTGCAGAACATTTCTTTGGATTTTTAGATGTTGAAGAGACAACTGGTAAGGGCCTGACTGAAGTCCTGCTTGACCACCTGCAGAAACACAGCCTGAGTCTTTCTGACTGCCGTGGTCAGTCTTATGACAATGGCAGCAATATGATGGGCCATAAACAGGGTGTTCAGACAAGAATTTTGAAATTGAACAGCAAAGCATTTTACATTCCATGCAGCAGTCATACACTTAACCTGGTTGTGTCAGATGCTGCCAAGTCCTCATTGCTGTCCATCTCCTTCTTTGGTGTGTTGCAAAGACTCTATAACTTATTTAGTTCCTCTGTGCAACGCTGGGCAGTTCTAAAGGGACATGTAGAGCAGTTCACTTTAAAACCTTTGTCAACTACAAGATGGGAAGCTCGGATTGACTGCGTGAAGGTGGTGCGATACCAGTTACCAGAGATCCTGGATGCATTGTCTGCACTCCAGACAATTGCTATACAGAAGGGGGACTCAGAGACATGTCCACTGCTAAAAGCTTACACGGTGAGTTGAAGACCTGGTCTTTTCTGCTTTGCGCAATGACCTGGTACAATGTTTTGTACCAGATCAATCATGTCAGCAAGCTGCTACAAAGTCCAAATGTTTCCATGGAAACACTTAGATCAGAAACAGAAGGAGTAAAAGACTACCTTGAAGACTTCAGGGAAAATGGGATTGCTTCCTGTCAAACTGATGCAAAAGACATTGCAGAAAATCTGGATATGGAAATGACCCTTCCTGAGAAAAGGCAGCGTAAAAAGAAAAGACAGTCTCTATATAAAGGTAGAGAGGAAACTCAGTCTACTCCAGACGAGACTTTCAGAAGAGACTTCTTTCTGCCCATGGTTGACACTGCCCTCAGAAGCCTAAGTGACAGGTTTTCAAGATTGAAGGGTGTTTATGACCTTTATGACTTTCTGTTCTCAAAGGACAACATGAAGCAGACAATAAAGAATGGAAAGCTTCATGAACGATGCAAAAAATTGGAACAAACCCTCCATGACATAGATGCTGATGACTTGGCACTTGAGATCAATTCATCTCTCTACACTTTTCCAGACCATGTAGCCACTTCCCCATTTGACATGCTTAATTACATATACAGTGAGAAGCTACTGGATTCGTACAGTAATTTAAGCATTGCTTTGCCTCTACTCCTGACTCTCCCTGTGTCAGTGGCCTCTGGTGAGAGGAGCTTTTCAGCTTTGAAGCTGATAAAAAATTACATGAGGTCCACCATGGGCCAAGAAAGGCTCACAGGACTGGCACTTATGTCAACTGAGCGTGATGTTCGCCAGTCTTTGGACATGGAGGACATTGTGATTGCCTTTGCAGAAAACAAGGCTCGCAAACAACAGTTTTAGATAATTTGCACATGTTTGTGAGAACTGAAAAATGTTAATGTGAGTGTGTGTGTGTGTGTGTGTGTAGATTTAGTTATTGTGCACTTTTTAATGTATATTTGATTTTATGGTACAGTGGTGTTTTTTGCAAATGTTCAATTGTTGAAAATGTTCAAATTTCAAATATTTTTTCAAGCAGTATTTACACTGTACTCATTTTTTATTTATATAAAGTGTGGGTGAACTTAAACTGTATGGCTATGCTGTGGTTCCTGTAGGCTTTGCGTGTGTGCGGGGGGGCCTCCATGTCCATTTTGCTTGGGGCCCCCAAATTCCTTTAAACGGCCCTGTTCAGAAGTTCATAAATGTCATATAATTCAAGAGGGGAGCTTCACAAAGTAGGTTTACAAATTTTAAGATTGTTTAAAGCTGCGAGAATGAGAAAAGAAGAAAGCCGGTAACCGCCTTCTGTTACAGGGACACCAGTCTCAACAGTGCCTGCCGGTGCTGCTAATTAGTGCCAACCAGTGCCACTCATCAGTGTCCACCAGTGCTGTCATTAGTGACCACCAGTGCTGCTAATCAGTGATAATCAGTGCCACTCATCAGTGCCTATCAGTGCTGCTAATCCATGCCCACCGGTGCTGCTAATCAGTTCCCACCAGTGCTGCCAATCAGTGCCCATCAGTGCTGCCAATCAGTGCCTCATTATCAGTGTCCCCTATAAGTGCTACCTATCAGTGCCTATCAGTTCCACCTATTAGTGCAGCCTCATCAGTGCCGCCTCCCTGAGTGCCCATCAGTGCCACCTACCAGTGGTGCCCCATTTGTGCCCATTAGTGCCACCTATCAGTTCCAATCAGTGCCAGCTCATCAGTGCCACCTATCAGTGCCCATCAGTGCCTGTCAGTGCAGCCTCATCAGCGCACATCAGTAAAGAGAAAAATTACATGTTGGCAAAATTTTAACACAAACTATAAAAAATGTTTGTTTGTTTTTTTCAAAATGTTTTTGTCTTTTTTGTTTCTTTAGAAAAAAAAAAAGAAAAAAAATACTAAATACTATTAAATACTATCAAAAGAAAGCTCTATTTTTGTGAAAAAAAATATAAAAATTTCTTATAGGTACAGTGTTGCATGACCGCACAATTATCATTCAAAGTGTGACAGCGCTAAAAGCTGAAAATTGGCCCAGGCAGAAAGGCACTAAAAGTGCCCTGTAAGCAAGTGGTTAAAGAAATAAAACTTTCTATAGGTTCTATCAGCGGTTGTCTGATTCCATTGTGTGTCTGAAGCTGGGTAGGCTTCTAATATACAGATGAGTTTATCTGGATGGCAATCGTTTTTTATTTGCACCTGCCCTGCATTAAAGTATTTAATAACTTACCTGCTCTGATAGGTTGTGAGTCCAATCTTCACTCTCAGAAGTAGGAGTACCACTGCTGTCCAACGCTTCTAAGTGCATCAGTAAGTATGTACCCCGCTACGCCCTGTGGTCGGCACCACTACTGGACATAATAGTGACATAACGGCTGGCAGGGGGAAGAACAATGCCCAGCGGGGGATCTTTTCATATCCTAGTGGCAGGGCTGTTCTAAGATCATTGGCAATAAGCAGGAGCCACACCGTGTCTATGCCTACCTTTGCTATTGCATCATCATGGCTGACCTATTATAAAAAGTTACATTCCTATTGGTTCATAGGTAATGCTTTTTATCTATGAGTCAAGGTTATTTAATATTTAGGATAAGTTGTAAAAGGGGTCACCTACAAGTCCCATTTGTTTTAAACTCTTGAAGAGGAAAGCATGATATTTAGATAGCTTTTTACCCTGTCTGCGTTCGGTGATTGGTTTTACCATTCAGGAAAATTAATTTTCCACAGTATGGAGATATTTAACCTCAAGGGGTATTTGCTTTTAGCCCATAATTCTTTACATGGAAAGTCAAGATATGCAATTAACGGCTGCTGCATTTGTCTCTGAATCTATTGAATATTCTGACATATAGATTTCATTGAAAGTAACCTCTGCTTATGTTTGGTTTTAATTGCTTTCTGACAAGCTTTTTTAAAATATGAAAAACTCATCAGCTTTTATATGTATGTAATGGCAAATGAAAATGAAGTCAAAGGGTTTTTTATGTAGTCTAGGTCACAATGACTAGAAGGTTTAGGGTTTTGGGATTTGCAGTTCAATACAAGCACCCATGATGTCACATGGTAATGGACTGCTGAGAAAGGAAAACGTAGAGATGCACTAAAGTATGGAAAAAAAAAATTTTGTAATTACGAAAGCTCTTGTCTACATTATGAAGAAAGAAACACAAAAAAAGAATAATGATTCCTTACACTGTCATATATATATATGATGGCAATCCTTAATTTTTAATTGGATCGTAATATATTCAGTAAGCATCCTAAGATTTGTTACCATTATGTTTTATATATTGCCTGTATTGCATTGTGTTTGCTGTACACCTGCTTAACATTATAAGATCTGAAAGGCAAAGATGCTTAGCAATGAATTATTGTTTCAATAACTGTTTATGGATTACAGGAAATATTCCACCACTGAGCCTCAATTAGCAAGCAATTGGATTTTTGTTGCTTAATATCTCAGCTTTGTCTTGCACAAAGTGATGTCTCAAAATGTATTTCTGCCCCAAGTATTATGAGTTTGCTCTATAAAAACATAGTGGGCTTTAACCCAGGCAACTCGTCTGCTTCCAATACTCTACATCAGACATGACTAAATGGTGGACCACAGTCCAAACCCATACCTAGCGATAGTTTATCTGGACCGCCAGCCAGTCCGATTGCAGGTTCCAATCCCCACCTCCTCTGCAGTGATTGCTTCTTAGGACTGTGTGTTGTCCTAACACCCAATCATGTCATGGGCATGCCGAGCTCCGAGCATCATAGGTGGGCGGAAATGGAACTTCCTCCACCCAGACCTGTAGCCCTACATTCTGGTTTCAGCTCTCTGCTGCCCTAGGAGTAAAGGGTATGGGGGCACTCTGATGGGGACACTTGATGTAAGGGAGCACACTGACAACTGACAAAAAATAATAATATACTAAAGAAATTGTAAATTATTTAGGCATTGATAGACAAAAGTCTCTACACATAATAGAATGTAAGTCCTAGCACAAAAATTAGATTTGGACCTCTGCTGGAAGGACACTTTACTGACCAGACCTCCTTTCATTTTAATTCAATACCCTTGCTCTACACAATGTAAGCTGATAGACACTTAAGAAGACCTGTACACACAATCAGAAAATCTTACAAAAAACACCGCTTTCAAATCGATCGTACGATAATCTAATCATTAGTACGCAGTATCGTCTGAAAATTTCCCAAAGGGACAAACACAAAAATTTCTGTCCTACGATACCAGATCATACAATTTTTGTTTAATCAGTACAGTTTTCATCCAACAATACAATACAAATACAAATACACTACAACACATGACATTACTTCCAGTTTTTTATTCTGTCATACAAGAATTTTTGTACTTTAGTAACCTCTTCGATTTCAATCTGGATACTAGTATGCAAAAAAAAAAAGCATGGACGATCATTCCTCAGATTTTCTCATCCATGTACTAGGCTTTAAAGTAGGCTTCCAACCTAAAACTCACTCACCAGTCTTAAAAATGTCCCCCCCCCCCAAAACCAATGCTGGCTCACCTGTATAAGAAAGATGTATAGGCCTACCTATTTTCAGCCCGCTGTGGTCCGGTTACGTGATCTGGTTCCCCTGTGTCAGCCAGCAGTGGCCTAAGGGGAGAGGAGGGAGTGCCAACAATGGCTGGAGTATGGGAGCCTATGGGTGATGTCACTGCATCTAAGCATTCCCAGCTGTTGTCAAGTGCTGTCCCCTCTACCCTGCAGCTGCTGTTGGCTGACACAGGGGATCAGGTGGCTAGATAGGAGCAAGCTAGATCAGGTGGCTAGATTGGAGCGGGCTAAAAAAAGCTAAGTGTACAGGTACAACACAGGTTAGTCAGTATTGATGTTAAAAGAAAGGGGGGAGGACATTTTTAGGACTATTTAGGTCTGGGCTAGAATTCTACTTTAAGTGTCTATCAACTTACATTGTGTATAGCAAGGGTATTGAATTAAAAAAACAAAGGAGGTCTGATCAGGGTCCAAATCTCATGTTTATACTCTAACTCACATTCTTGTACAGTGTTTCTCAACTGGGGTCCCCAGGGGTTCCGCCATTATTTGCTGTTCATTACAAGCAGATGGACGGCAGATCACATCCCCAAACATCTGACAGGCTTCGGAGCAAAAATTGACATCACTGTCCAGCGCCTGTTACGGGCTGCCCTCCCCTCCCATCCACACTCTGGAGGGACGGGAAAGGATGGAGGGACGGGACGATCCAGCAGCTTCCCTGAGCTACTCTGCATGAGGTTCACGGTAAACCACTACAGATGCCAGCTTTGTACCCTCCAGTTTCCTCCTGTACCCCCTCCCCGTACTATACTTCCACCCCCCCCCCCCCATACTATACTTTTCTCTCCTGGCCCTCCTGTACTATACTTTTCTCTCCTGGCCCCCTGTACTATACTTTTCTCTCCTGCCCCCCTATCTGAAATAGATATCTGATATCAGTATAGGGGGGCAGGAGAGAATAGTACAGGGGGCAAGGAGAGAAATTGATAAGCCCTTTCAATCTCTCTCCTGGCCCCCCCCCCCCATACTATACTCTCCTGCCCCTCCTGTACTATCCTCTCCTGCCCCAACAAACTATTCTCTCCTGCCCCTCCTATACTATTCTCTCCTGCCCCCTTGTACTATTCTCTCCTGCCCCCCTGTACCATTCTCTCCTGGTCCCCCTGTACTTTTCTCTCCTGGCCAGCCCTGTACTGTTCTCTCCTGGCCACCCTGTATGGTTTCCCCCTGCCCCTCCCCATACTATTCTTTCCTGGCCCCCCTGTACTATTCTCTCCTGACGCCCCCCCACCGTACTGTTTCGTCCTCGCCCCCTATACTGTTCGCTCCTGGCCCCCCTCCCCCATAATATTCTTTCCTGGCCCCCCTGTTCTATACAGTTCCCTCCTGGCCACCTTGTACTGTGCTGTGCTCTTCCCCTCCCTCATGTACTGTTCTCTCCTGAATTCCCCTGTGCTCTGCCCTGCTGACCCCCTTGACCCCCTGTATACTGCTTATTTTAGGTTTGAGCCAGAATTGAGCATCTGTGCAAAAAAAGCAAGCACAGGTTTCACATTAAGGAGGTAAGTTTTAATATTTGTTCTATTGCTTAATGCTATTTCTAAGTATATTTGTTGTTATATCTACAGCTCGTTGATCACACCAAAGTTCAGTGAGCTATAAATATAAATATTATTTCAGGGGTCCCCCGAGCTCTCAGCCTTCAGTTCCTCAAAGGTAAAAAGGTTGAGAAACACTGTTCTAGTATATGTGTACCCATGAACGGCTGAATACTCCAACAACAGGAATTAAGAACTTGATGAGATCCAGGCCGTAATAAATAGAGGCCATAAAAAGCCTTCCAATGTTCAGGACAAATATGCAGAGGACAAATAGTCATAAAAGGTGACTTTTCCCTAGTGTAGGGATGCCATTATTTTCCATCCTTCTTTTTTGGACAATTTTTTTGGTAACTCCCCTTTTGTTCTGTCTCACTATGGGGTTCCCAGGTGTTCTGAAATGTATAAATTATATTTAACTAATACAATAGGAGACACTGAAACCTTGGTTAAAGAAATTTGTTTTACTCAAGACTGTATAGAGGAAAAGATTAACCTTGTACCCAAAATGGTTCTTAAATACTAGCTCTTGAATACTATCATGATAAAAGCAGAACTATAAATTACAATGAAGCACAACTTAGTACAGTGCTGTTTTTATTTTGAAATTAGAGCAAAAAAGAAAAAGCAATTATTTTAGCCACCCTGCTAGAGACAAAATGTATTCCCTATGTTCAGCAGGTCTCTGTAAATGCTATCTGCTGGGAGTACACTGCTGTAAACCAGCTGGCTGACTTAGAAGCTGTAGGACATATATACCGACTGGGGTGACAGTAATGTAGAGTCGATTCTGATGAAAGCTCCATAAAACTAATGCTGGTCTCCATTTATTTTCTGTTTGCATTTTTGTCTCCAAGAAAGAAACTTAAAGTAATGCTAAATTCTGGTGCAGCACTACCATAGCAGAAGCCGCTGGTAATTTGGATTGTCTGTTTTGTGACTCGACTCCAAGAACAATCTCAGCCCCTCTGATACACCTGGTTGAATGAAAGTTACAGAAAGCACTTATAAGGACACAAATATAGATACATTTAACTTGACTGAGAAATAGTGCCAGGAAATAGACACAAAATAGTTAAGTGTTAAATTAACTCAATGTACAGTATTGATACAGGTTAGAATAAATGGTGGTTTGAGCATAAATGAGCATACAAAAGGTAGATTCAGAAACAATCAACTAGACAGTATAATCAATATGCCAAGGTAACTTAGAATAGAGTTGTGTACCACAAGCCTGGGATTAACTCATGAATCAGAAAGGGTTGCAATAAACAGTGCATTAATTGCAATGTGAATAATAATACTATCACTCTAGGTGAATGGCTAAGATATGGTGCAATATCCCTTAAGAGGTACCTCTTAGCACAAGAAATAGGTATAGGTAAATGTCTCTGTGTACACAGGCCTAGTGCATTATCCTTTGGTTGGTTTATGTAAAAGAAAAAAGATTAAAAATACTCACAAACAAGTTCTTGGTTAAAAGCATATCACTTGAGGAACGCAATCCTCAGTCATGTAATCCGAGGGTAAGTTGTCCCTTGAGTTCATAATGGCTCATGCACATTGCACAGGTGATCAAATACCACAGCCATTATGGTGTGATCAACGAGCTGTAGATATAATCCACTAGGCCTGTGCGCCCCTGTGTTTGTTTGCAGTATTTCCGGACTTCCCTGGTCGTTAAAGGGCAGCAAGGTCGCAGCATTATCCTGGGTTGCCGAGTCCATAGCTCCAGAACCAGTAGAAAGACCCTAATAAGGTGGACTATTAATTACACCTCTCTGAGCGCAGGGAACTGGTGCTTTGCACCAAAAAAACTCTTTTTGCAAAGGTCTCTGTGTAGCAGCAGTAAAGGGACAGTCTTTAGTTATAACTCTTCAGCCAGTGTTGGGGTCCAGTTGTATCATTGGTGCAAATGAGAATAGTCCCAGTGAAACCTGAACCTAAGCAATAAGGCTACTAGATGGCTGTATGGTCAGTTTCTAAAGGGCTCAGCCTAGCAGCAGATAGTAAATTCCCACAGCAGCAGCCCACCAGTCCCAGTGATATTGCAGCTCCCCATCTGGTGACTCTGGCTGTTGGCACCCCGAAACTCCAGGTTTCCGCTCATGCCGCTAATATGCAGCAGTGATGGTGCACACTGGACAGCGATATGTCTCCCTTGCGACAAGAGGAACCTGGATCCTTTACAGCATGGAAAAATGCAGCTACCCCCCCCCCCCCCGCCCCCCGCCCTGGTAATCTCCTCTCTGGGAAACATAATTCAAAAGCTCTTCGTTACACAGTAGAGTCTCTCCTCAGGACTATAGTTCCCACAGTGCATTGCTGCCTGACTCAGTCTTTTGATCCCTTCTTGCTCAGCAGCTCCCTCCTGTTAACCAGTTCAGCATCGCAGGGCAGCAGGTACTGAGAGCAACTTCAACCAGTGTTTCCCTCCCTCTCATTCTTAGCCAATCACCTTGTTACACTGGTTAAAAAAAAAAAAAAAGAATACACATTCAGTTATGTATTCCTAACCCACAAAAGTTTCTTCTGCTGCTCTCAGTCTCCTTCAGCTCCTTTTATTTGCTGCCATGATCTGACCTACTGTTAGAGGGTGACTAGAAATGAAGCCACTCTCTCCTGCTCACTCTCAAGATGGACTAGAGACTATAAGATGTGTAGTGCACATAGAGCAATGCAAATGACCGCAAATGGCATACACTATTTGCTTCAATTGCTTCTGCTGCTGCCTCTATGTCCTGTGAGGAGATGAAAAACAAGTACTGCTGCAGACGGGCACAGCGCTGGATCGAGATAGGACTCAGGTACATATTTAGGTAGCTGAGGGGGTGATACAAGTAGTTAAGTCATTATAAACCTCAGACCTGAAAAATTAACAAAGCATATCCCTCTATAGTGTGTACTTGTCTCAATTAAGAGCACTAAGTGTAATTTCTGTCTGCTTCTTCGTTCCATTTCCATCAGCATAAGTTACTTCTGACCAGTTTTCCTGACACCATTAAAAAAAAAAAATGGTGACAGGGGAGGGAGCTCCAGCAGATTGACAGCCTTAGCTAAATTCCCGTGGGCTGTGTGAAGGGGGGAGTGTCGCTTCCCTCCAATCAGCGATCACAACTCTCCTCACTGAGCCTTGCAAAGTGTGATTTCAGCTCTCTGCCCCCTTTTTTCTGAACTCTCAGACAAGCTTTGAATGGATGTAGAGAAGAGAACACTGCAGATAAACAGGTACATACTTATGTAAGAGGATTTGTTTCATCTCTGTGTATCACCTAAGGCCAACCTGTTCAATAGGTATACTGTATGTAAGGGTTTACAACCACTTTAAGTCAGGGAATGCAGTTTGGTAAAAAAAAATGTACTGGCTTTATAATCTCTTAATTGTTTATTTCTCTCTTTGCTCTGGTCAATGACCCAGCAGGTTTTGTTTTTTATTTACATACTGAATATACTTTCTTAGAAGACAGTAATGATAGTAAGCGACATCTAGAGGCTATAATGCAGTATTTGTTTTGAAATACCCCAATCAGGAAAAAAAGGAATTTTGCCACTAGATGGCGCTTCTTTCATACAAGATATATACCACAGAATATGGAACGTTTCATTGTAGTTGGGCAGATGTGTGTTAAATTCATTCTGCAAAGTTTTTTTTAACCACTTGCCGACCACCGCACGACTATATACTGCGGCGGTCAGCCCTGTACAGGCAAAGTGACGTAGTACTACGTCGCTTGCCTGAGAGCCTCTAGGGGTCGAGTATGCACCGCCGGAGGTGCACTCCCGCCCCCGCTCATTCCCTGACATGTCTGCACGTGTGACCGGCGGACCCGATGTCCGCCGGTCACTCGCAATCTCCCGGTGAAGAGGTAGAAAGGCAGGCAGCTAATGTAAACAAAGCCGCCTGTCATTCTCCCTGATCTAACTGCAGAGATCATACGATCCTGCTATGTAGGATCGTATATCTCTGTGGTAACATCACTAGCCACACCCCTTTACAGTTAGAAGCACTCCCCTAGGGACACACTTAACCCCTGCATCACCAATAAAGTTAACCCCTTCCCTGCCAGTGTAATTTTTACAGTAACAGTGCATATGTATAGCACTGATTACTGTAGTAATGTCACTAGTACCCCCAAAAGTGTCAAAAATGTCAGTCAAGGGTCCCATCTGTCCGCCGCAATGTCGCAGTCCCGCAAAAAAAATCGCAGATCACTGCCATTACTCGTTTAAAAAGAAAACAATAAAAATGACAAAAATCTTTCCCTTAGTTAGTAAACGCAATAACTTTTGCGCAAACCAATCAAAATGCACTTATTGCGATTTTTTTTACCAAACACAAAACAAAACAAATTGGCCTAAAATGTTAAAAAATTTTGATTTTTACATTTTTTTTGGGGAAATTCATATAAAAAAATGTGAAAAATATTGTTATTTTTTCAAAATTGTCGCTATTTTTTTGTTTATAGTGCAAAAAGTAAAAATTGCACAGGTGATCAAATACCACCAAAAGAAAGCTCTGTTTGTGGGAAAAAAAGGACGTCAATTTCATTTGGGTACAGCGTCGCACGACCGCACAATTGTCCGTTAAATTCACGCAGTGCCGAATCGCAAAATAGGCTCTGGTCTTTGAGCAGCCAAATCCTCTGGGGCTTAAGTGGTTAAACATAGACACCACAAACTTGTGATCATATTGTACACTTCGGGACTGCCCAGGGGTGGAAATACCACGCTGCTACACAATTGGTCACTGCTGCTCCACGGGATGACACAGTTGTAAAAGAGCTTACTAGCATACCATGGCAAATAACACAGTAAAGCCTCCACTGATGATTACCTGGGAATCTCTAAGAAATGACAAGACAATATTGAGAATAATGATCCAATATACTGTATCTATTTATATTTCCACACAGGTCTTCTGTAAATTGTGTTTTTCACTGACTTTCTGGGGTGATCTGGACCAAAGCGTTTTTACGTGTGAAGGCTTTCTATACTTTCTATATACACTCCTTGACATACTAAAACAAGCAGATAGGCACACATAGCTACACATCTGTAGAGAAATATTATAATGAAAATGCGACCTGTAGAAAACATGAAGGGTTCCCTTTAAAGCAAAGCTGTCCTTTATTATGAACTTAAAGGGAAACTTAACTGTTTGGCCCCAACCTTTTGCCTAAAGCAGACCTTCCATGGCAAAGGGAAGGTCCACTTTTTTGCCTGCATCCTGTTTCCCAGACACAAATGGCTTTTAAAAGTCACTTTTAAACAAGCTATTTACCCCCCCCCCCCCCCCGAAAAAATGAAAAACCTCAGCCTTAAAGCGGAGTTCCACCCTGGTTATACATTTTTTAATAAAAATACCCACGGGACAGTCAGGGATAGTGCATTCCACAATGGCTAGCCTCTGATCTGTCCTGGGTTGCACTTACCTTTTGGGAGAAATACTTACCTTGAAAATGTCTTGTCCAGCGCTGCCATCTCAGGTGTGGGCAGCTTGAAGCCAGCGCGATCCTCTTCCGCGTCCTCTTCCTTCTTCTTTGGTCCCACGATGCACTGCACCGGCCCCGACGTCACTTCCGGTGCGCGCGCGTCATCCCTCCACAGCTTCTGGGCATGCCCAGAAGCTGTTTAGAAGGGAATGACGCGCGCGCCCCGGAACTGACGTCGGGGCCGGTGCAGGCGCAATGATTCCTGGGAGCGATGACGTTCAGCTCCCAGGAATCATTGCAAAAGCCAGGAAGTGACGAATCGCCGTGGCCGCCGAGGGGAGGAAGAAGGAAGTAAGGTGAGTATATTTTCTCTACAAGGTAAGTAAAAAAAAAAAAAATATTGCGATTATCCATTTGTTTTTCAGGTGACCCGGAGCGAGAAGATGGAGGTAAGTATAAATTTAGGGTGGAACTCCTGTCGAAATCAGTACTGACTGCACGAAAATCGGCCGTGTTTTGACGGCCAACAAAAATTTTATAGCCTGCACACCAGATTTTTTTCGGCCGAAAAGTCGGAGTTGGTTGTCGGAAGCATCATACTAACAAGCCGAAAATCGGCAGATTGGACGTTGGACGAAAATTCCCTGCCAATTTTCAACGCGTGTGTACGGGGCTTTAGCCTCGATTGCTTCTGGGGACTATTCAAAGAGTGCATTTTTGTGATATTTTCAGCTGAGCTCCCAGCACTACTAGAAGATACGATAACATCACCTGTGCCTCTTTGAAGCTTGAAGGCCAGGTCCAAAGTAGATTTTTTTTTTTTTTAGGGTGAACGGTTTGTCTACTAATGGTTTTTGGAAGCCTTTTGTATTAGGGGACAGAAGATCTTATGCTTGTTTGCATCTGGTTTTACAGATACAGTAGACCACAAATGGCTGCAGTTGAACCCTGTAAGGATCATCACATGCCTGTGGTGCACTCATGGCCCAATACTCAACAGTTTGAAAAACACTGACATACATCTTAAACAACTCTGCCATGAGAGACTAAAAAAAAGGTTTTTGTTTAAACTGGAGTCGTTCTTTAAGCATTACAAATAGGGTATTGTGTAGTAACACTATGCCAGGAAACAGTTGGATTTTCACATTACGTTCATAATAATTGTGTTCTAAGCAGGGATATCCAGTATGTAAATAAAGAACAAAATTTACCAGGTCATAGACCGGAGCACAGGGATGAACAAACCAATTAAATGCTTCCTTAATAGGTGGGGATAGACAGTTCAGTAATTGAGATGTGGGTGGATAGCTGTAAAAAATCTAATTTTGGAGGAAACGGATGCATAAACAAAGATTCATTATGGAAATGGTTTGATATTTTGAACTGATGACTTTTTTTGAAAATGGTGAAAACATACATATAACCAGGAAAAATGTACAGGTTCAAAAATGAATAATCTTTTTTCTGCAGATGTGTATCATAAATGTTGTACAATGTTTTATAAATATCTGTTTTAGAATGGGGCAGCCTATAGGGGCCCCCAAGATAGTTTACATGGTATGGCTGAAGAAGTCCATTCCTGTCAGGCCCACAAAATAAAGAAGTGACCCCAATGGACTGTCAGTCCCACCTTATACCATTTTTTCTCTTTAAAGTAGTATTAACCACTTCAATACCAGGCACTTTTCCCCCTTCCCCCCAAGCCAATTTATAGCTTTTAGCGCTGTTGCATTTTGAATGACAATTGCGCGGTCATGCAACACTGTACCTAAACCAAATTTATGTCATTTTTTTCCCACAAATAGAGCTTTCTTTTGGTGGTATTTGATCACCGCAAGATTTTTTGATGAGGCCGCACTGACAGGCATTGATGAGGAGGCACTGATGGGGTGGTACTAATATGGTGGCACTGATATGCAGCACTGATGGGCACTGATATGGGGCACTGATAGGTAGCACTGATATGCAGCATTGGTGGGCACTGATAGACAGCACTGATGGGAACTGATAGGCGGCATTTATGGGCACTGATAGGTGGCACTGATGGGCACTGGTGGGGAATAATGGGCACTGGTGGGTGGCACTGATAGATGGCAATGATGGGCACTGGTGGGCAGCACTGATGGGGAGGGCACTGGCAGGCAGCACTGATGGGGAGGGCACAGGTGGGCTCCCTGAGCCCCGATTGCCATCCCTGATGGGCATCCCTGGGGTCATGGGTGGGCATCCCTGGTGGCTCTAGTGGCACTCCCCCAAGGGTCTGCACTGGTAATGAATGCTCTGATTACCAGTGCAGATCGGGGGGATCTGCATTGGTGTCAGGAGAGCCGCAGATCTGCTCTCCTCTACTCGTGCCTGTCCGGCACGAACTGAGGAAAGCCGATCAACGGCACTTCCTATTTACTATGTGACCAGCTGTGATTGGACACAGCTGGTCACATAGTAAAGAGCCTACGTCAGTAGGCTCTTTACCGAGATCGGAAATGCGGTGTGTCAGAGTGAATGCCAATATGTACTGTGACATACTGAAGCAGAGCATGATCCCCTCCCTTCAGAGACTGGGCCCCAGGGCAGTATTCCAACATAACGACCCCAAACACACCTCCAAGACGACCACTGCCTTGCTAAAGAAGCTGAGGGTAGAGGTGATGGACTGGCCAAGCATGTCTCCAGACCTAAACCCTATTGAGCACCTGTGGGGCATCCTCAAACGGAAGGTGGAGGAGAGCAATGTCTCTAACATCCACCAGCTCCATTATGTCGTTATGAAAGAGGACTCCAGTGGCAACCTGTGAAGCTCTGGTAAACTCCATGCCCAAGGGGGATAAGATAGTGCTGGAAAATAATGGTGGCCACACAAAATATTGACACTTTGGGCCCTATTTGGACATTTACACTTAGGGGTGTACTCACTTTTGTTGCCAGCGGTTGAGACAATAATGGTGGTGTGTTGAGTTATTTTGAGGGGACAGCAAATTTATACTGTTATACGAGCTGTACACTCACTACTTTACATTGTAGCAAAGTGTAATTTCTTCCGTGTTGTCACATGAAAAGATATAATAAAATATTTATAAACCTCTCAGAGGTATACTCACTTTTGTGAGATACTGTGTATATATATATATATATATATATATATATATATATATATAGTATATACACACACACAAAGTACAATTTGTGTGTGTTTATCGGTGTGCAGGTATACACCATAATTCTTTAAACTATTCCAAACTGTAACCATGGTGGATTTTAGCAGACACTCTTAGTACAGCTTTCCCACTGACACCAGTGGCGGCCGGTGTGTTGGGGGCGTAGGGGTGCCGCCCCCCCATCCATGCGTCCGGCCCCCTAAGGCAGAGAAGTGCGTCCCGAGCCCACCCATTGTGTGACAATAGCGAATGAAAATTCGCTATTGCCACACCGATCCTCCTCCTGGCCAATCAGGAAGCGCATCCGTTATGCGTTTCCTGATTGGCTGCAAGGCAAACCCCATGCCATTGACCGAGGAGGAGGCGGGAGCGGGAGGACTGCAGGAGACGCGCTGGGGGACAAAGTGAGAAGAAGCCGCCGCCGCCGCCGCCGAGACTGAAGAGAAGCCGCCGCCAGGTAAGTGCATTGGTCTTGGGGGGGAAGCCCACACTGCATTGAAGGGGGCATGCATGCTGGTCTCTGCATTGATGGGGGAATGCTGTGGCACTCTGCAATGATTGGGGGCACGCTGTGGCGCTCTGCATTGATTGGGGGCACACTGTGGCATTCTGCATTGATTGGGGGGCAGGCTGTGGCACTCTGCATTGATTGGGGGCATGCTGTGGCACTCTGCATTGATTGGGGGCATGCTGTGGCACTCTGCATTGATTGGGGGGCATGCTGTGGCACTCTGCATTGATGGGGGCATGCTGTGGCACTCTGCATTGATTGGGGGGGCGCGCTGTAGCACTCTGCATTGATGGGGGCATGCTGTAGCACTCTGCATTGATTGGGAGGCACGCTGTGGCACTCTGCATTGATTGGGGGCATGCTGTGGCACTCTGCATTGATGGGGGCATGCTATTGCACTCTGCATTGATTGGGGGGCACGCTGTAACACTCTGCATTGATTGGGGGGCACGCTGTGGCACTCTGCATTGATTGGGGGGCACGCTGTGCCACTCTGCATTGAATGGGGGGGCATGCTGTGGCATTCTGCATTGATTGGGGGCATGCTGTGGCACTCTGTATTGATTGGGGGCACGCTGTGGCATTCTGCATTGATGGGGGCATTCTGTGGCATTCTGCATTGATGGGGGCATGCTGTGGCACTCTGCATTGATTGGGGGCACGCTGTGGCATTCTACATTGATTGGGGGGCATGTTGTGGCGCTCTACATTGATTGGGGGCACGCTGTGGCGCTCTGCATTAATTGGGGGCACGCTGTGGCACTCTGCATTGATTGGGGGCACGCTGGTCACTCATTTTTCTGTTTGCGCCCCCCCAAAAATTTTGAGCACCAGCCGCCACTGACTGACACCAATGGGGTCGCACCACGCATACACAGTACGGTACAGCCATTTTTGGAGAAAAAGCTGTGTAACTCGGAGTAGGGCCACACAAAGATCGCTGGATTGGGGCTGAAGGTAGGTATAACACCAGGTGGGCAACATTCAAGAAGGGGGGGGGCAAATAAAAAAAAAAAAAGGACACTAAAAGTTGAGTTGTCCTATAAAGTTATGTAAAGATATAAATGTATTTCTTTTAGTTTTAGGTGGGAAAGGGATTATTATTATTATTCTACAGGATTTATATAGCGTCACATCCTCACTCCCCACTCCAAATCCCCTCCCCCAATCCCCCCTCCTAGCACAAATTCCCCCCCCCCCCAAAAAAATTCCCCTTCTAGTACAATTTCCTTCTACCATAACACCTCTTTTAACACAAACCTAAAATACACCTCCTAACACAAATCCTCTCCCCCATCCTCCCTCCTAACACAGATCCTCATAAATCCCCACTCCTAGCACACGCACCCAAATTTTTTCTCATAGGACAATTCTTACCCCCTGTCGCCCCTAAAATGCCCCCTTCCTAGACAAATTCACGTCTTCCCGTTCTCCTTGCTGCGCTCCCCCATCTCACATGATACCACAGTTCCCAGGGTAGCCCCCTCTCCTGCCCACCCCTTGTCCTGGCCCTGCCTTCATGTTACAGAACCTTTGCCAAGTTGTTATTGCTGTGTCCCTGTTGGGGAGATTCATCCTTATATTTGTCTCAGTCACTGAGACAAAGAGTAAGATAAATCCTATGTCTTTGAGTTGTTACGAGAACAAGAATAAAGGGAAATCTCCCAAAGGAGACACCTCTTCTGGTGACAACTGTCTTTTGTGGGAATTTCCTCCACTTTGTGACGATTTCCTCTCACTTCCTGCTGTGACTCCAGGAAGACACAACATGAAGGGAAATCCCCCCAGCAGGACACAGACAGCAACAAGTGATCTATTAGGGCTGCGCAAATGAATAAATAATAAATAATAACTACCAAGCAGTGAAAAAAAAATGATAAGTTCCACAAAGTTATATACGTAGATGGATAAAGTGATTAATGGACATGCAATAAAATACAAATAAATACAAAAGCGCAAAGTGACTCAATGTGCAAAATACAAAAAAGTCCAATATATTATAGTCCCCGTGAATCTTGGTGGTAAAACAACAATCCTGTGTGAGTGATCAGGCCATCTTAAAGTGGCTGGTGCTTCCCAATAGTGAGTGACCAGAGTGTCACAGCTAAACGGCAACCGTGCACCCCCTTGTGAGTGGCTGCTCACCTTAAAATATATACGATAAAGCGTATATGCAGAGGATCTCAGTATGTGCCCATCTGGATCTGTATGGCTCCTCCCAATCAAAACCACTTTGGCTGGTAAACCGTATCCCTCAATTCAGCGCCATATGCAGATGTAAGAAAAACTCACAATAGTGCTGAAATCCTTATTAAAATTTTATTCATAAAATAAATCAATCTCACTCACATGTATAGGTGCATGTATGCACCTTTAAAAGGCCACATATGTAATTGCTCCAACTGGAAAATAATATCGTGGTGGTATAGTGAGGGACGCCGTTCCCGTCTGCCTCCTTCTATGACCCGGCAGCCGTCAGTCTCACCAGAGAGTAGCGAAGCGTTCCGTCCGTCCTTGCCCCTCCCCTACGCGTGACAACACAAGGGACCACGTGTCTTCATCAGGGGGATATTGCTCGCGGGATCTTTTTGTTATAAGTGATCTATTAGGGCCATGTTTCCCGGCCTCATTCCAAAAGGTACCCCCAGTAGGCCATGTCATGGGAATTTCCCATGGATAAAATAGTTTTGATAAATACCATCCTGATGACATTGATTTAAAGTACCTGTACAAGGTGAAGAAAACCCTGAAAATATGACCTGTTGGGGGTACTTGAGGTCTGAGGTTGGAAACCACAGTAATAGAGGTTCTAGCCTTCCCTATTCTATACAGAAGTAAAAAAAAAGCAAAGGTTTGGCTATCAATTTACTGTTCTGAGAGAATCTGAAAGCTAATATTGCTAAGTAAAAAAACAAATCCAGTTTTATTCCAAATACCTTAATACTTTCTGTGGCATTGACCTAGAACAAATGTCCAGATCAGGTATTCTGATTTCATTCTGTCTGTCTAAGCTCCATGTCTGATCAGGGTCCGGGAAGTATTGACGGCAGCCTCCATATTTCTCCTTCTGTAATAATTATCACTTAAAGGCAGATGTGAATGTATTGCTGCTTCTCTCTGCTGCCTCACTACATCATTGTATTCAGGATCTCTATGCTGTGTGCTGATTTGTCCTGCTTCTCACTTTCCTCTGCCTTACTCATATTTCTGCTTTGCTAATCTCTATCTCCAGTCTAAATAGCTTCCTTGCTCAGTCTTGTTCTGTTCTCAGTCGCAGTCTCCTTCTATGCCCAGCTGTTTTATTTGCACTCCTATATCATGCTGTGACTTTATTGAAGATTTCAATAGGGAACAACAGGCATGGCATACAGTGAACATGCTAAGCAGAGGTTCCCTTTAGTAAAAACAGCAAAATGGTCATTAAATCCAAAGATAAAGGCAGCTCAAATTCCTACAAGAAAAGTTGAGATATTTTTTTAATTCATTCAACTTCTTTGGATATTTTGATTGCTTAGCTATTTGTTTTTTTAATTGGCCATTGGCTCCCACTGCTGTCAATCACAGCCGCTTAGCCAATCAGGAGTTGGAGGACGGAGCCGTGACTCTTTCTGTGAATTGAGAGCTGCGGGTCAGGCTGTTTGCTGTGGGGGCACCAGAAGGAGGGAGGAGCCAGGAGCACCAGCGTGGGACCTGAGAAGAGGAGGATTCGGGCTACTCTGTGCAAAACCACTACACAGGGCAGGTAAGTATGACATGTTTATTATTTAAAAAATAAAATAAAATAAAGGCTTTAGTGTCCATTCATAATAAACAAGCAAAAAGTTGGGGGAGCAAACCCTGAACATGTATTTCTAAAGCTGGTGCAGCTATGAACCAAGCGACATGCATATTAAAAAAGAATAGCGCACACATGCAGAAGAAATGACTATCAAATATGAAGACAATCCATAAATAAAAATGGGGATTTGGTCCCACCATATGGCCATATCGTGCTCAAGCCCACCACTACGTCAAAGTACCCCATTGTCAGTGGGTCCTACACTATCCATAAAAAAGGATGAATCCAGCCTCTCTAACCCTTGGAGGGTGCTCAACCTCAGAAGTCTGGTCAGACCGAATACATAATAAACAAGCAAAAAGTTGGGGGAGCAAAACATGTATTTCTAAAGCTGGTGCAGCTATGAACCAAGCGACATGCATATTAAAAAAGAATAGCGCACACATGCTAAGCAAAAAGTTGGGGGAGCAAACCCTGAACATGTATTTCTAAAGCTGGTGCAACTATGAACCAAGCGACATGCATACTAAGTGTCCATTCACAAGCGACATGCATATTTAGTGTCCATTCACACTACCGCGACTTGTCAGCCTGACAAGTCGCGGTCCGTCGCGGTCCATTGTGTGCTACAGGAACCGTTCTAATAGGAGTGACACAAGTCGCTCCTACTTAGAAAAAGGTTCCTGTACTACTTCGGGGCGACCTGGAGAGACTTGCATAGACATTCATTATATGAAGTCTGTGCAAGTCGCGGTGCACGCAACTTCACAGGTCGCCCCCGAAATCGTGCCGCTTCAGTGTGAACCGGCACTTAATATCATTTTTAGGTTGTATTAAAGATGTTTGTTTTTTTATTTTGGAAGGGAGGGTTATGACTTCTATCAGCTATCTTTGTCCCATTGGGGAGATTTCCCTTTACTTCCTGTCCCATAGCCAAAACAGCAATTGAGAGGCAACCCCTTCAAAGTGAGAGAATCCCAGGGTGTCACCAGAACTAGTGTCCTCATTGGAAAATGTCCCTAATATTCCTAATGGGGATATACACTGCAATAAAAACCCAGGTGCTCTATTCCTTCTCCACTTTATTCAAAGCTAAAAAACTTTTGCCTTTGCTCCGAAAGTTCTACTTTAGGAGCAAAGAAGTCTATACTGCACCACACATTTATGACTTAAAATTGAGTGCTAGAGGCAAATAAAGGGATTGGGTCATCTATGATCCATGTATACCTGGCTACTCAGGGATCCTTTGTCAAGGCTGAGAGACAGATGGGTATGACTGAGCCTGACAAAAAAATAAATAAATGTTTGAAGATACCGGTGATACCTGTGAAATATTCTTATGTTTAATCAAAGAGAACCCAGTAGGAGAATTAGGAAACAAAGAATGGTCTCTGCAAATCTGTCTGGCTGAAGGTGGAGGAAGGAGGCCACTGAGGGTGGTAGGGGTCTATAGACTTGAAATTGTAGATTTTTATGATTCAGCTGTGCCAGCTGAATGAGAAAAATCCCTTAATTCCCCCTTTTAAACTAAACGGCATGGATAGAGCAATCTGCATTGCCAGCTACTGTATGCACACAACCGCTGCAACCATCTGATTGGATGGAGTCACTTTGTGGCTGACAATTTTCCACCTGGCCCCCTTAGACTTTTTTTTTTAACCGAAGTTCGTTGAACCTGGCGTTGCTGACACAGCCACCTATGGCTCAGATTTTGTCTGATTCAGCAAGAATTGGGTGGAATTCGAGTTGTGTATGGCTAGCCATAAAGGGGAAGGTCTTGGGTGTTTCCTGGCTATGGGGATTGCACAATGTTAGAGTGCTAAGTGCTACTGGAGTGCTAAAGTGGTTATGTATGGGACCACTGGAGGTAGCTTCCAGAATGTAGGAATCCAGATGTTGCAGATTCCCTGCTGAACGGTTAAACGGGTGCGCACCGTTACTGTACTAATGACACTGGCAAGGAAGGGGTTAGCACCAGGGGCGATCAAAGGGTTAAATGCGTCCCTAGGGGGTGCTTTCTAACGGGGGGGATGGGCTTGTTGCATGAACACGGAGACCTTTGTTCCTAAATAAGAGGAACAGAAAATCCCTGTGTTCATAACTGACAGAACAGCGATCTGCCATGGTTGCTCCGGCGGTGCGCGTGTGCGCCCCCACTAGCAGTCCCACGAGAAGACATACAGTTGTTTTGCGGGACAGAGCTGACTTGCTGCAGTATATGTACTGCTGGCGGCCAGCAAGTGGTTAAGCTTTGATAAAAAAAAAAAAAGCTGGAAGCTGATTGGTTTCTAAGCAGCGATGCACCAGATTTTGCACTCTCCAGATTTATAGAGAGAAGTATGATTAAGGCCCCTTTCACACAGGCGGACCGTTCAGATCCGCCTGTCCGTTTTTTTGGCGGATCTGAATGGTCCCCCCATGCATCTCTATGGGGCATCGGATGTCAGCGGAGACATCTGACGGTGTGGAAATCTGGACGGATGGAAACCCTATTTTCCATTCGTCCAGCGGATCGAATCGGATGGGATCGGATGAGAATGGACCGATGGTCCGTTCCCATCCGATTTCCCCATAGAGATGCATGGGGAACTGACAGCTGTGTCTCCGCACACAGTGCTGAGAACAGTTGTCATCCTCCTGCTCAGCGGGGGATCAGCGGATCGATCCCCCGCTGAGATAAACAGAGCCCGTCCGACGGATGGACTGTGTGAAAGGGACCTTATGGAGCCCTGTCTTTACTTGCAAGACTGTTGGATCTTTGTTTAACCCCTTCATGATATAAATAAAACAAATCCTAACATCTGAACTCAGTTTAGCAACTTTGGGATGTGTTGGTAAAACTATTCATATCCTTGAAACTACGTAGCATACCACGTGAATTAAACCTTGTTTTTTTTTTTCAATTTAGCTGCATATTTTTTTGTCTTTTCTATGGACTACCAACAAAGAACAACCCAGAACTAATTCTCCCACTTCTAACAATTGCAGCGATAGCACATATGTGTATGTTATTTGTTGTTTCTATCATAGTATGACCCAGAAAAAAATAATTTACATCTCGTTTTTTTATTTTTTATCCAACCTAAAAGACACTGACACTAATACTAAATTAAAAAACACTTTTATTTTTAGCCTTACTTAAAACTGACCTAGATCAAACCGTGATATAGCTACTTTATTTTTCTTAATTGACAATTATCTCCTCCAGAAAGGAGAAAAACATTGTTTCTTTTTCTCTATTTAAGAGGAGAGAGAACAGAGACTGATCAGTGTGATAGTCAGTTATAGAGATCATGCGATCAAGAGCCAATCCCCCCAGCTCTGATCATTAGTACGAGACCCGGAGCTGTTGGTGGCCCCATGAAACTAGATCACTGGCCACTTTATTAGGCACACCTGTTCAATTGTTTGGTAACACAAATTGCTAATCAGCCAATCACATGGCAGCAACTCAATGCATTTAGATATCTAAACGTGGTGAAGACAACTTGCTGAAGTTCAAACTGAGCATCAGAATGGGGAAGAAAGAGGATTTAAGTGACTTTGAATGTGGCATGGCTGTTGGTGCCAGACAGGCTGGTCTGAGTATTTCAAAAACTGCTGATCTGCTGGGATTTTCACACACAACCATCTCTAGGGTTTACATAGAATGGTCTGAAAAAGAGAAAATATCCAGTGAGCAACAGTTGTGTGGACGAAGTGCCTTGTTGATGTCAGAGGTCAGAGGAGAATGGGAAGACTGGCTCAAGATGATAGAATGGAAACAGTAACTCAAATAACCACTCATTACAAAAGAGGTATGCAGAATAGCATCTCTGAATGCACAGCCCATCGAACCTTTAAGCAGATGGACTACAGCAGCAGAAGACTACACCCGATGCCACTCCTGTCAGCTAAGAACAGGAAACGAAGGCTATAATTCACACAGGCTCGCCAAAATTGGAAAATAGAAGATTGGAAAAACTCTGCCTGGTCTGATGCGTCTGCGTCTTGATTTCATGTATAGAATACATATATTTATATATATATATATATTCTCTTTTTTTTTTTTGCTATCCCATCTTACAGAACCAATGCATGGTATATGTTACAAGCTTTTTTTTTGCCCCCTCTCCCCTGTCACAGCTTTCTATAAGCCCATAGATAGCAGCTGTAAAACTTCTGTGCAATTGACTACCTTGGAAGTCTAAATATTAATATATCAGTTCTGGAGACAACTTTCCATAACCACATCCAATTATTTTACAAAAGCAATAAGAAGAGGGAGCCACAACATGGTCAGTGGGACCTAGTCATGTTGTTTCCCAATACACTAGGACTTTAAAGGGTATGGAGTTGTCAAAAACAGATGAGCACCAATAAGTAACGTTCGATAATCAGCTCCAGTCAGCACGTCACGATTGGTTTATCAGCAGGTATCAAACCTCTTCATTGGGATTTGATATGCCTGTGCCTTATAGTGCCTGCTGCCTACTTACCTCTCCATCCTGAATAGGCCCGGTCCAGTTCACATTTAAAATTCCCACGGCTGGTGAGGTTTACGCCATTTGTTGGGATAAGCTGGTAATTGTGGCTCACCTATGGTCTGGCTGAATGCATTGGATTGGATGACTGCATATATACATGCTAAAAAATGACTTATGTCTGTAGAGTTAATGTAGCCATATTTATGGTTCCTGATGAAGCAGTTGTTGGTCATCACCAATTTGCGAAAGCGTTGAACTGGCATATCATGTCTCTGTCTACAGTCTATGCAGTCTGTATATACAACTTGTTTTTCTAAATATTATTGGATGTAACATGTTTTTTTTACATTTTTGAAGTTCTAATAAAATTATATATTTTTTACTTATTGGTGCTCATCTGTTTTTGACAACTCCGAACCCTTTAAAGTCCTAGTGTATTGGGAAACAACATGACTAGGTCCCACTGACCATGTTGTGGTTCCTGTTTCCCTCTTCCTATTACCTTGGAAGTCTGTTTCAATACGACAGTGTTATTTATCAAGGTGTACCTGCTAACTATATTTTTTTTTTATTTATTTATTACAGGCACATACAGTATATAGCACCAAAAATATAGGCTCCATTTACATTTGTATGACTCCAAAGCTGCACAACATTGGATGGGGGCGACTTGGATGTGACTTGTTGTCACTCTGCAAACAACCCACTGTTGCACTACTGATGCATGTAAAACATTCAGGTATGACTTTGAAAGTCGGACCAAAGTATTGCATGAACTAGACAAGGAATTGGAATTGTGGGGCACAGGTTGGGACTTTACAGAGTACCGTTATGGAACCAATAAGCATAGTAGATTAATTATATTAAAATTTTCTTTATTAATTACATATAATCCCCAAGAAAAAGAGGGAAAGTACAGGGACACCCGATGTGCACAGGAATATCTGTTTTTTCCAATATATGAAATCCACATATGTATGGTAATTAACTATGTGATTTTTTAATCATTTCGCAGTTATCCTCTTCTACAAGCTCTATACCCTTGCACCCCTGAAGAAGCGGTTCACACTGCGAAACATGTAGGGTAGTGGATCAACTAGAGAATTACATGATTGGCACCGGTTCACTCTGGCCCAGCTGTAGTCTCTGGTGATTCCACCTATCTAATGAGGATCATGATTCTGCTTGACAATTTTAAATAAGTGTATATGTTATGTATATGATTTGCTTTTTTTGTCCCTGTACTTTCCCCCTTTTTCTTGGGGGATTATATGTAATTAATAAAGAAAATTTTAATATAATTAATCTACTATGCTTATTGGTTCCATAACGGTACCCTGTAAAGTCCCAACCTGTGCCCCACAATTCCAATTCCTTGTCTATTACCTAGGGATGAGGTACCTGTAAGTCTATATCTATTTCTTCAACAATGAGCTAATCATTCCTCTATATTGCATGAACTAGTTTGAAGTTGCTGCAACGTTAAGTCACACATATATAAATAGTTATCACTGGAAAACATAGGGTATGACATGTCATGCAACTTTGATGTCCAAAGTCACATTTCAAGTTGCACAAGTGTGAATGGGGTCTTATGCAGCACTTTACATATATATTGTACATTCACATCAGTCCCTGCCCTCAAGGAGCTTACAATCTAAGGTCCCTAATTCATATTCATCCATACACATACTAGGGTCAATTTAGACAGGAGCCAATTAACCTTCAAGCGTATCTTTAGAGTGTGGGAGCAAACAAGAATACCTGGAGGAAACCCACGCAGGCACAGGGAGAAACTACAAGCAGGTAGTGCCATACGTGGGATTTGAACCAACGACCCTAGTGATGCTGAAGTGAGTTTTGTAAGACAAGCTGTGACGTAAATAAAGGGAAACATTACAGTCACAAAACAATGCAAGACAAGATGATTAGGAGGGTCCTGCTCACAAGAGCTTACAATCTAAATGGAAAGGTAAGTGATTCAAAGGTAATAACTTTGTGGGGATGCACTGATTGAGAAAGTAAAAGTTCAGCTGTGAGGTTGTTGTGGGATAGGATTCCCTGAAAATATGAGATCTGTCGCAATTTTGACCACTGTTCCTCAACTGAACTTCCTCCCTGTATTCTCCAATTTGCAAGCCCCCCCAAAAACCTATCATAGGTGGAAGAAGATGTTGGAATTCCATTTTTGGAGTAATAGACCCTCTGACAGTTAACTGTGACTGCAGGAACTGCAGTAATATTTAAGGATGGATTTGAAATATTTTTTAAATAATTGATGGTTTACATTAAGACTAATATCTTGCTGCATGTAACATAATGTACTGCTTCTAATCCTTTAACATTTGGCAGTGTTGTGCATGGACAGGGGCTGTACAATGGGGACAAGCGAGAGACACACTCATCAGGGAGTTTCAGTGGTTTCATGACATTGGTATTTAAAGGTTATAAAACATATTGATGTTTGGGCATATTGCCCAACACTCGCCTAAATGAATGCAAATCCACGTAACCTTTGTCCTGTTAGTCCCATCGTACCCCATGAAGCAGTGACCCGCTATTTTAAGCATTGCCAAGAAACAAATACGGTTTTGTCTCATATTTGCTTTTATTTGTCCTTGCTCAGTGCTTGGAAGTATATCTCTATTTGTGCTTTTTCAACTTGTTTCAACATCCGTGTGATTGTGGGCACCTGTGTAACCTTCAAACATTGCTCTTTATCTGACAATGCTCACACTTGCTGCACACCACTGTAGAGGCTGCATTAGTTAACACATTAAAACCAAAAAGTACTGTGGGAAGCTTGTTTATCTGGTGCCTTTGAATTATACAGAAACTTCACAGAAAATGACACTGCCAAAGTGATTAATGACTCTAATATAATATTCAGCTAGTTGGTTTACATCTAAACACTGCCATCTAGTGGCGATGTTACAGAACTAAAACATTGGTTCAGAAGCAGTACTAAAACTAGATCAGGATATTGCAATGTGACAAAATGAGCCTTTTGTTAACAATAAAATGTAATAAGGATAATAAAGATTAAGAGAAATATGTAGGATGTCATTGCTGACCTCCGAGTCCTGAAATACTAGTTTTGTGGCTTAGCAGAGCAGTTCATATGTGGCTTGGTGTCTCTCCTCTCCATTATTTATCCATCATATACTGCCACTACTTCCACTCTCCATGCCCCTGATCTTTCCCCACCCGACCTCCCCACACTCCTCCAACCCCAACCTTCAATCTGTACCTTCTACCAACCCCTACCTTTAATCTATTCCTTCTACCAACCCCTACCATCAATCTGTTCCTTCTACCAACCCCTACCTTCAATCTGTTCCTTCTACTAACCCCTACCTTCAATCTGTTCCTTCTACCAACCCCTACCTTCAATCTGTTCCTTCTACTAACCCCTACCTTCAATCTGTTCCTTCTACCAACCCCTACCATCAATCTGTTCCTTCTACCAACCCCTACCTTCAATCTGTTCCTTCTACCAACCCCTACCTTCAATCTGTTCCTTCTACCAACCCCTACCTTCAATCTGTTCCTTCTACCAACCCCTACCATCAATCTGTTCCTTCTACCAACCCCTACCTTCAATCTGTTCCTTCTACCAACCCCTACCATCAATCTGTTCCTTCTACCAACCCCTACCATCAATCTGTTCCTTCTACCAACCCCTACCATTAATCTGTTCCTTCTACCAACCCCTACCTTCAATCTGTTCCTTCTGCTTCACTCTCCTCTTTCCCATTCACAGCATAATAAATTCCTGCATGATTGCTTTCACCCTGTTCTACTTTTTACTTATTTATGATCCTATCCCATTAACACCCTCTCCTCCGCTATGTATCCCACACTCCAATTCCTCATCTCCATAACACAACTCCACTGCCCTATTCTGATCTTCAAGATGGTGCTTATCCTCTATATCTTTTCAAAGCTTTCTTTAAAACCCTTGCTGTGTCCACCTTCTATCCCCCCCCCCCTTTACCCCTGCCTTCCCCAAGATAAGGCCCTGAGGTGTACTGTACCCTTTTGCTCCCTCTTTAGTTCCCAACATCCCCCCGTCCCAATCAGCTCCATCCTTCTTCCATGATCAGTTCACATTCTCTTGCTTCACTGCCATGCTGCAGTTCCTCCACTATCAACTGACTTCAGATGGCAAGTGTATATTCTGAGGATGTGCGTTTGCTAATAAGAACTGAGCCCACAGCAGCTGGCCTAGCAATAATTTTACATGATACGAAAATAAGTGATATTTCTATTTGACAATGTCATAACTATTAATTAGTTATTAAATTAATATTAACACGGGGACATGCTCTAGAAGGGGAGATGGATTAGGGTAAAACCAGGACTTACCCTTTTTAATACACATTTGTATGAGTAAGGACAATCTGAAGCTGCCCCTAAAGAGTTCTATGGCATTTTTAGAGAAATGAGCATGTACTCCCAAAGTATGCATGCTTTTGAATCTTAGTACCCATCAACTGCTGGTTCAGAAAGTGACTGAGCCACAGTTTCTCCACTGTGGTCATGCTTAACACTGATGCACAGATAGCATGTAACATTCCTATTATTGTTTCCCAGTGTCTAGTATATCCCTTGTCCACCCCCCTACCAGACACCATTATAATAAAGTCATATATACTCCTTGTAACTAGAACCTTTCCCTTTAAGATAAATCCTGCTTGTTGCTTTGTTTGTGTTTCTCCGGGGTGCTGTTCTCAGTATTGCTCGCAAGGTGATGGCCCAGCATTATAAAGGCATCCCCCGTCTGCTGTTACATATTACCCTTTGCCTTGGAGGTTTATATGTGTGGAACAGTCTATTACATCTGAGGGTTACAATTGACAGTAAAGCAATGAAGACAATCAAATCTAGGAAGAAGGAAGTCAACAACAGAGCAGACTTTGGAGAAGCCCTATAGTCAATAGTGGTGGTCTGGGGTCCAAGACCTAAGGCACCTGTTCTGGACCTATGCACAACACTGATATAGATACACATATATAGTAGTATAGTCCTAATAATGAAGAGGCATTGAGATGGTTCATGTTTTGCAAATGTAGCCAGGTATAGGCCTACAGCAAAATGGAGAGGGAGACATTGTCTTTTATTCTTCTCTCCTTCTACTAAGATACGGATCTTATCCTGCACCAAGCCCATAGATTTCTATGCAGAATGCTGAGACTCCTAGGAGCTGTAGCTTGAGAAAGCAGCCATGTAATGGGAAGAATAGACTCATTGCACTGCAGATCCCAATAGGCACTGTGCACTAGGAGGAGAGGAGAGACGTTTTTTTTAAACTGCCCTGGAAAGCTCTTCCTCTTGGCACAAAGGGAGTTAGAGAGAGAGAGCACCTCTGTCTGGATATTCACCTGCCATCGGAAGACCATACTATCAGAGATCCGAATCTGAGGGAGTGAGGACACACAGGGCCAGTGCAGCACTGCCCACATCACAGCATCTGTACTGCTGTCGCAGGGAGACCGGAGTGTCTACTCACCCTCTGCTTCTCACGACTGATCACAGACTTCTACAGGGAGAGGTCACAGCAGTATTCCATGGACTGGTGAGAGGGCTGTCTGCCCAATGCCGATACTGCTAGCATGGACTATACCAAAACTTTACCACATATGAACCACATCTACCTTGCACCTGTGCGGAGACTATACCATACCTATGCTGCATGAAGCTTAACTGGAATTGTTATTGCGTGCACCAATGCTCTCAAAGGGCCCCAATGGTAGCCCACATAATAATTACTCTGCAAGCCCCCTTTTTTCCCCCGTCCTCCCTGCTACCATCCTCCTTTTGTTTTGGATAGTGCATACCAACATTCGGTAGAATACACTTTACTACTGCTCACTGCTGCACTTGAGGTTGCATTGCTACTGTTTATGCTGATCTGAATGACAAATGTTATCTTATGCATAGTCCCTACTGTCAATCACATTGTTTGCTAAATTGTGTTATTACCATTGGTTAATCCATGGTATGCTTGTTTAGTTACCAACCACATTGGGTGACAATATATTAAGTTTGGTGCCTCTTATCTTTGATATAGTACCACTATTGGGTACTAAGTGTTACTTTCCATGAATTCCTGTGTTATTGTATGCTTGTACACTCAACTTGGCATGTCAGAGGGGCTGAGATTCTTGAGAAGATCAAGTCAAAGAACAGAGGACCCCTCCTATCCAGCGGCCCCAACAGGGGTAGCACTACAAAAATATTCCTACCTAAAAATAAGGGTGATGGTTGGGAGTTAACAGCTCATAATTTACAGGGAAAAAACAAATCCAAATTAGTGATCACTATGTTTTTGCACAAGTTTCAGAGTTTGTGTATTTCTTTGGAGATTGCAGGCTGAGAACAATAAAGAATAACACACAGCCTTACTGAATGCAAGAGATTCCTATAGTAATAGGACACAACTACCGCTCTGACTGTTGGTTACTGATGACCAGTATTGCTTACAGAACTACTGTGTATCAGTCTGCAGTTCATAAAAGCAAATGTAGCAGTGCCATCCAGTCTGTGGCATCCAATTTGTGCCTATATTGACTGCATTCAATTTTATTTTGGATGAGGAAAGGCAGATGCCCCAATCTGTGGCACAATGGATAGGAAAATGCTTTGCAAGTTAAGCACCATTCTCCACCATCTCCACCTGGTTCAATCAGATAATGCTAAAGTGTTCACTGAGTAGCTGCTATGCCAAGCAGGCGACTCCGTGTTCACTAAGCAGCAGGGCAACTGCTTGGCAAGGGACCTGGAAGCTAGTGGCAATAATTGTAGTAGCGGTGTCTACAACAGTGATTTCCATCTTCCGCATGAATCAGTCAATTATGGTACATACATAGCTGGACCAATGTAACTATGCAACAATATGCATACCTTCATTTCAGCTTTAACATAAAATCCTTTTTTGATTTACACTGTTGCATACAGGAGAATTGGACATGGCAAACAAAAAAACTGTTAGTCAGGTACAACTCCTCTCACTCTCAGAATGCTTTAGCTTTGTGGGAAAGAAGTAGTATGAGTCAATCATAAAGACAGAGTAATGGAACCTGCCTCTCTTAATAAACTTACTATTGATCAAAAAACATGTTTTCTAAAAGGATAAGTTCACCTTTTGAAAAAATAAAAATAAATGCACACATTTTTTACATGTGTAGCACCCTACTAGGTAGGTGCTAGGAAAATGCATCTATTGCTCCTTCTGCTTATCAGGGGAGCCTGATCTATTAGGGTGCCTGTTGCATGTCTCAAGGTGTGATTCACTGGGTCTGAGGGAGTGTCCCCACTGCATCCAATAGGGGAGCATGTTGGACAGTGGAGGAAACCTAGCCAGTGACACATTGGCTTTTATGGGAGTCCCAGTGGGAGGGCATTCTTGCAATGCATCCTGGGATTGCTCATAAAAGCCAGGGGAACATGTGACAGGGCGTCTTTGGCGGGAAGCAGAGTCCCAGGAGGAGGCGGACGGCTGTCTCTCCTCCTGCTGTGTGTGAGGAAGGTGGTCTTAGGCAGTCGGCCTAGTGAACTTGGTGTGGAGCTGAGCTGCAGAGGATCCAGTGTAGCTGATGGTAAAGCTGCTGGCAGAGTCTCTTGGGAAAAACAGTGTCCATGAGTACTGAGGGACTTGCCAAAGGGTCTGGCCCAGGAAGGGGACCACTCCAATGAAGTCAGGGGATCAAGAAGCTAGCTCACACAGAGAGAATTATAGCAAAGGGGGTGCCGTGTAGAACCCTGAAGAATAGGGATAAGAGGGGTGCATAGTTGGGCCCTGAAGAGCGATTCACAGAGTAATACAAGTCCATTAAATTCTTCTTCACTGCTATTGAAAAGGTGAAGCAGCAGCCTTGCCGCACTCAGTTATTTCTAGACGTCCCAGCATATTGTGCATAGTTTCTTCAAGTTGGAGTATCCCACTCCAAACTACACTACACTACAAACAAAAACAAAACCACTAAACTGTTTCTTGACTGAGCCAAGCACTGTAAAGACGCCAAACTGTTATGTTGTTACTATAGGTAACCCAGGGGTACCTGTAACCAGCAGCTCCCAAGGGAGTAGTGCTACACATGTAAAAAAAAAAATGTGCATTATTTTTTATCTTAGGATTATGCAGAGCATTACACCCACGATCAGTGGATCATGGGTGCAATTTAAGGCTTCTGTAGACACTTGCTACAGCTTTCTGCTTGCATCTATGCATGGGTGTTCGGTTTGAAAGCTGTAGGAAGTGTCCATGAACTAGAATAGTGCTTACCAGTGCCCTTGCAGTTCATTGAAAACTACAAGCTGTCTGCCGTGTTGCCAGACGGGACTTGTAGTTCATTCACAGATTCCTGTGAATGAATGATGCAGCTGTGCAGACGGAGTGTGGTAGTGGTGGAGGGGGCATAGCCAGGTTGCACCCTAATATGGGAATTTAGACTTTATTCTCCTATTAAAAGACATAAGATCAGAAGGAATTTTTAAATGACAGGGACATGTCAAAGCATTCCTTCACTAGGTAATGAAATAAGATCTTGGAAGACTGTGCTTTGATGGCACTCAAGGTTAAATGCCTGTCCAGGCCTGACTGTAGAAAGGTCAAGATTCAGCCAACAGATGTTTTCCTAGGATGTAATCATCTTGC
The DNA here is from genome assembly GCF_965119305.1 of Pelophylax lessonae. Lineage (NCBI taxonomy): Eukaryota > Metazoa > Chordata > Amphibia > Anura > Ranidae > Pelophylax > Pelophylax lessonae. Next base: position 771,655,447 of record NC_138768.1, read on the forward strand.
CTTGCACCAGGCAAAGTTTGCTGTTTCACATGTGATCGTAGATCTTGCATGAGATGAATTACCTACTTTTTTAGAAGCAGCCAAAAGGGATCTCTTAGGACTTGGGCTTCAACAGCCATGTCGACAAATCCAGCAAGGTGGTAAACTGGCTACTGGGAAGAAGATGCAAATTATCTGGGAGAGCTTCTGCAGAGTCTGCCAGGAGTCTAATGAGGTCAGAGTACCACACTCACCTGGGCATTTCAGTGTAATGAGAGTCACTGGAATGCCCTCCAGAGGAGCTTCAGAGGAGGAAAGGCATACATCAAGTTGAACGGATGCCATAGAGTCACTAGTGCATCCACCACAATGGCTAGAAGATGTTGGCATCTGGGGACAAACCTTCTGTTTGTTGTTGGATCTGGAAGCTACGTAGGAGGTCCATATTTGGCGTTCCCCACCATTGATGAAGAAGTTCCCCTGCCAATTGTTCACACCTAGGACATGTATGGCAGACAGATCAGGAATGTGTGATGCTGCTCAAGATAGCAAATCATGTTGGCTTGACTTTGAGCTGCAAGACTTCTTGTTCCTCCTGAATGATTGATGTATGCCACTGCTGTGGCATTGTCTGATTGAATCCTGCTAACATGCGACTCGATAAATATTGTATATCTTTTATAATGCACTTGTCGGTTTCAATAAATTGAAAGAACAAGAAGGAGCATATCCTGAATATCATCAAAGGCAAGAATGACCCTACTCTCTTAAAGTTTGCAGCTATCCAACAAATTAAGTGAAGAGGAGAGGGGGTGAAATTATAAATTTGTTAAAAGAAAAAAGGCAAGTGGATGTACAGGTTGGAAAAAAATAATGCGTATTGCTTTTACAAGCTTTTACTTTTAAAATGTCATTATCAGTATGTCTTTTTGTTGAAATATGGAGTGTAAAATAAAGGTTTTATGGATAGTATTTAAATAAAATTGTTCATGCAACATGGTAACCAAGGAGCTAGTGAATAGGACAGGGTTAATCACTTTAGGGATAAAAGGAAGTTAAAGCTCTCATCTCTTCCCTACATGATGAAGGTGGTCAGTTGTCGAAATGTGTTGGGTTTGAGCTGAGCGAAAAGTTTCTAAACCAGTAGCCTAGCAACTGAGTAGAGAGCTGGTCTCTTACAGGGACAGTTTCTGAGGAGCATGGAAAAGGCAGTGGGACCGCTCCCATTGTGTCTATGATCAGACATGCCATAACCACGGGAATCTACTCACAAAACTGCTGCAGAAGCTGGGGAGGTTTTAAGACTGGCTGCAACCACATCACTGCCGGGCAGCAGCAAGGAATAAACCTTGCAGAGAGCACTGTGGCATAGAGCTCACCTCACCCTGAGAAGGTAGGAAGGCAGTGCAAAGCCGGCCATAGCTAGTTCAAATCTCAGCCAGTTCAGCAGGGACCAGACTTCCTAGACTAGAGGTGAAGCGTCAACCTGCTGTCGTTTGTATGTGTGTGTGATAAACACACTTGTATAAAGTACTCCAAACCCATACTTGAGTAAAAGTACAAGTGCTCGATCAAAAAGTGACTTGAGTAGAAGTGGAAGTGCTCGATCAAAAAGTGACTTGAGTAGAAGTACTAAAGTATTCAACATTTTTGGTACTTAAGTATTGCAAGTAGTTTTTTTTTTTAATTTTGCTACTCAAGTACTGAAAGTAAAAGTACCAGTAGTTTTTTAAAAAAAATGTGCTACTCAAGTACTGAAAGTAAAAGTACAAGTACTGTGTTATGTAGTTATTAAAGAAAGAAGTCAAAGGTTTGAACATCATATTGTTTTTTTATTTTTTCAAATGATTAACCTAAGAGCCCGTTCACATACGAGCGACGCTACTGCGCACAGCGACCTCCGAGGTCGCGGTGCGAGCAGCGCGCCGCGACCTCGGAGCGGCCGCCACGGACTTCATAACATTGAAGTCTATGGCGGTCGCCTCCTGGTCGCCCCAAAGAAGCTCCGGACCCTTTTTCTAAGTCGGAGCGACTTGTGTCGCTCCTATTAGAGCGGGTCCGCAGCTTCCCTATGGGAGGCGACCTACGGCGACCTGTGAGGCGACCAGGTCGCCTCACAGGTCGCCCTAGTGTGAACCGGGACTAAAGGAAAATCACAATTCCTTTGGCTGTAGCTTTTTGTAAACAAAAACAGATAAAGTATGTCCCTCCCTTTCCCCTTTAAAGCATCCCTCCTTCTCTTCCCTGCATGTTTTTTTTTTCTTATTGGTGCGCATAATCATATATAAGCCAATGTGATATACAACAATATATTCCAATAATGAAATAAAGGAAGAGTGTATGAAATCAAACCTGTGCTCTCAACTTCCAGTGAAAAAAGCAAAATCAGCCTCTTACCAGAAAAAAGGTCTATGTACGCTTTTGACTCTCCTTGGTTGGGGGAGGTTCTTTTTCCCCTTAACAGCAGATATGTAGACCATTTTATCTATACATACAGTAGCATTTATTTTCGCATGCGCCGATTTACACATGACATTATACACATTTCTTTGAACTTCATGAAACCTGCCATCTACTGTTCTGGCAGTGGTAATTTTTATAATTGTAACGAGTAACTATGCAGCACAAAATAAAAATATTGGAGTAGAAGTATTGAAATCATCGAAAAAATGTAGTGAAGTAAAAGTGGAAGTAGGAGAAAAAAATTCTACTCTAGGAAAGTACAGATACCGCCTTTCGGTACTTAAGTACAGTAGTGAAGTAGTTCTACTTAATTACTATACATCTCTGGTGATAAATAACAAATCAGGAATCAGGAGCCTCACTGTTAATGATTGATAAAATGTTGTACCAAAGAGTGAGCCTCATTTTCAGAGCCATATAAATGTGTGTACATTATGCAGCAGTGTCATTTTAAATAATAAAGATGCCTCAATAAATGTAGTTATGGTGAGTCCATTGTGGAGCACACCACTACATAAACACAGTCATCCTGTGAGCCTGTACAGACCAAAGGGTCTATCCATAAAACATTTCTTGTACAATTGTCAGAAGCATTCATGCTAGTTGAACAAAATGTTCAATATTTTTTTTTCTATCATCAGCTCCATCTAGTGGTTAAAATGTGGTATAGTTTTCCGAAATACCTAGATGAGAAAACAATACAACAGGCATCAGAAGGAACCCGAACGTGATCGGGATTAACCCCTTACTTCCCTCAAAAGCAAACTACTAGTAAGCAACTGTATAATTACTTACATTTATACCACACATACAAAAACACTATATATATACGGTCACTGTACCATGTATTCCAACAGCAGCAGCCCAACCAATTCCTTGCGTGAATGATCTGAAGCAAGTTTTTCAAGGACCAGGCAATTCTTACCTAAGTATGTACTAATAAATACGTATACCATGCATAAAAGGGAATACCTCCCATAAAATGCATAAGGTAACATATTATTTCAATTTAGATATACTTACAGATATGGTGAACAAACCATCCTTGATAAAGGCACTATACCTGTAAGCCGAAACACGTTGGAATTTGGATATTCCTTCACGGACTCCAAGCTGAAATCTTCAGCGTGGATCAACAGAAGGATATATTCACATGTCACCATATCACTGTGTCACCCCTCTAATCTTTCTCACTACCACAATGGGTCTATAACCCAAAAATGTCACGATACTTTGTTCGATACTACTCAATAAATGTATAAATTGTTTTACAAACCATTGATTTACTTGGCCCATAAAGCCCCACTTTCTTGGCTTGAGGCACCAAACCCACGGAAAAATACTCACCAGGGATGATGGCCAAACCAGCACTTTAGGTCTGGGAATCACATCTTTCTTACAATATAGCATTTTGGCTACTATATGGATATACAAGCATTAATGACTTAGAAAATAATATGGGCCATTTTTTCAACCTGCAAAAATGTTTCTGACATTCTTGCAATGAATGTTTTACAAATACACCTCTATATGTTGCAGTAGCATTACATGCATTACCATGTGTTGAAGTACCCTACTCATTTGACAGTGTTTAATTTAAACACAGTGCACCAAAATAAATACCATGAAAGTTGTGGTGCACTGCAGTGTAGTTGCACATTTTTGTTATTCTGTGTTGGGATGCCATTCAATATGAAAGACTGGATTCGAGAGGACGTACCCATACGTCCTCCTGCTGCTCGTGCACGGCTGCTAGGGTGTGCCCTGTGATCACTGTGTCCTTCAGACAGATCGGGGGCCATGCCCTTGAACCCACACAGATGTCAAATAAATCTGTCAATTTCTCATCTAACAACTCTACAATTGGAGCTATTGGCGATACCACCACAGCACACTGGAGGATAACCCTGGTCTCTGGATGACCACAAAGCGCTTTTGACTTCTTTTATTATATAACAAGAGAGCCAACTCCATTTGGTAAGTGGGGACCTATATCACACACGTGTTGAATCAGTTGCACCACAGTTGATAGTATAGCTAAAGAAAGCACAAGACACTTTTAAACAGCTGAAAGGACTCGCCATATTGATCACTATATAATTTGGGGACTGAGAGCCTTTACTATTTTCCACTACTATATATTGAAGTTTTGTTAGAGCATTGCATATTTGCTCTGTATAAGTTATATCGTTAATAATTTTCACGAAGATATTATATCACCTGCAAAATTTGCAAGCACTGTTCACACACAGAGCTAACACTCCTGTGGGTCACTTAGAGTGTCACTTAAACTTTGTTGGTTTGGAACAGCAGCTGCAAACATTTGCTTTGGGGGCACGAGTATGTTTTTTTTTATATCAACATACCCAAAAAGACTTGCAGCTGTAATTGCAGCGAAAGGTGGTTCACAATTAGGTGCCACTTTGTGTTGGTCTATCACATAGGGTAAAATCCCAATAAAATACTTTTACGATTTTGTTTCTAACATGACAAAATGTGAAAATTTCAAGGGATATGAATACTTTTTCAAGGCACTGTAAGCTTTCCAAACATTGAAAAAGGCCCACACATGGTATCCTGTAATCAGGAGGAGCAGCAGTATGTATTTTAGGGTGAAATGTGTGAAAAATATCTTATTAAATTGACAACTTTGTTTATAAATATTTTATTTTTTCTTTCCATATTTTCCAAAACTTGTGGCAAACGTCTATGCCGCTTAAAAAAATACCTTGGGGTGTTTATTCTCTAATATGTGGTAATTTTGTTGGTGTTTCTACTGTGTTGGTGCTCCGGGGTATGCAAAAAATGGATTTTTGTAAAATCTTACCGTAAAATCCTTTTCTCTTAAGCTCATTGACAGACGTAGTCCTCCTTGATTAATATCAACTCGGGTTATACTGCCCTCTACAGGAGTAGGACTAGACAGGAAAGAAAACGTTCTGGCCACACCCTAGGGGCAGTCCCAGAGGGTATATCCTCTCACTTCCTGCTACAGCAAATCAGTTATGTCACAAAGCAGTGTTTAGAGAATCCATTTTTCTCCGTCGCTCATTGACAGACGTAGTCCTCCTTGATTAATATCAACTCGGGACGTCCCAAAGCAGTGCCACAAATGAGGGGTGGGAAAATGGAAATCAAAATCCAATCTAGAAGGCCCAACCGGTGCCAACTAGAAGTTTAAAAGGCTCATCAAACAAAAGATGAGACTCAACAGAAATTCCAACGGAAAAAAACCCTCGAGGTAGACCACCGGCCTCCTCAAATTGTGGTCTGCAAAACCTTGCGGCCAAATGAGGCATCCACCGATGCCATCACATCAACTTTATAAAATTTTGTAAAGGTATGCACCGACTACCAGGTAGCCGCCTTGCACACCTGGACCACTGACGCCTGATGGCGGTAGGTCCAGGAAGTACTGAGCGCTCGAGTGGAGTGCGCCTTAATAAGGAACGGAGGATTCCGACCCTTAATAGAATAAGCCTGTACCACCGACTGTCTAATCCATTTGGAGATAGTCGCGGCAGATGCAGGCAACCCCTTTCTGGGGCCATCCGTGATCACAAAAGTGAATCCGTCTTACGGAACGATTCCATAGTCTTCAGGTATACCCTGATTGCCCGCACCATATCCAAGGAATGCAACGCACATTCCCGAGGATGACTGGGCTTAGGACACAAGGAAGGTAGCACAATATCTTCATTCAGATGAAAGTCTGAAAACCACCTTAGGAAAAAAAAAGGATGGCTTCGGATGAAGAACTACCTTCTCCCTATGAATCCCCAGATATGGGGAATGACACAATAATGCAGTCAGTTCTGACACCCTGCGTGCAGAAGTGATAGCCACCAAGAAGGCCACCTTCTGGGATAATGTAAGCAAGGGAATCTCCCTGATATTTTCAAAGGGAGGTTTCTGAAGAACCGACAACACCAAATTAAGATCCCAGGGTGGTAAGGGCGCGCGCACTGGCGAAGCCAAGTGCTGCACCTCCTGGATGAAATTCCGCCAAGGAATGAGTAGCAAGAGGCTTCTGGAAGAAGATTGCTAACGCTGAAACCTGACCCTTGACAGTGCTCAAGGATAGTTTCTGCTCAACCCCCTTTTGCAGAAAAAACCAAGATTCGGGTCACCAAATAGGTACGTGGGGGAAAACTCCTACGATTCACACCACGCAATGTAAGCCTTCCATGTGCGATAATAGACTTTGCTGGAAGTCGCTTTTCTTGCTTTAATTAGAGTAGGAATAACTGAAGCTGACAATTCCTTGTCCTTCAGTACCTGGGTCTCAATGGCCAGGCCGTTAAAGCCAGCGACTGTAAAGCACGATGGAAGATCGGTCCTTGAGACCGCAGATCCTCCCTGAGAAGAAGTCTCCAAGGAGCGTCCGCGACTAGTCTTGCCCAAGTCGGCGTACCCGGCCTGACAAGACCAGCTCGGAATTTCCAGGATAACTGGAGTTCCCTCCACCTCTATCCTGCGGAGAAATCTCAGCAGTAACTTGAGAAGGGGGAAGACATACAGTAGCTGATACTTCCCCTACGGGGCGCTCAGCGCGTCTGCTGCGTCCGCTAGAGGATCGCGGACGCGAGCCCTGTTGAGCCAACCTGCCAACAGATCCATCTCCCGGGTGCCCCAATGAAGGGACAGCTGGAGAAATACTTCTGGATGAAGAGACTATTCCTCTTGATCCAGAATCTGACGGCTGAAATAATCTGCCTGTCCACCCCCGTGATAACTATCGCGGAGAGAACTGGAACAACTGTTCCCCCAATAGGAATGTTGGCCACTTCTATGACCGCCAGGGCACTCTTGTTGCCCCCTGGTGATCGACATAAGTCATGACCGAGGCATAGTCCGATTGGATCCGAACCGGGCTGCCCTGGAGCTGCTTGGTCCAGTAAATCAGACAAAGTATGATCGCTCTCAGTTCCAACACATTTATCGGTGACCTGGAATTTATCAGAAGAAATGACTTCCCCTGGCTGAGCATCGGAGACCGAAGCCACCAGACCAGAGCCTCCCTGGTCCACTCGCTCAATCGGATACGATTGTCTAGGGAATCGGAAATTCCGATTCCATATGAGAAGAATCTCCTCTTTGGAGAATTCGGGTATGAGACTGGGCAAACGGTACTGCCTCTAAAGAGGCGACCATCAATCCCAGCCAGTTGACGGACAGTAATATCCGAATCATGACTGAATCTTCTGGAGTTTCTCCGCATGGAAAAACACTCTTGCCAAGGATGTATCCAAAATTAGGCCCAGATAGTTCAGTCTCCTGGTGGGAACCAGGGATGATCTTTGGGAAAAGCAACGAAAACGCTGATGTCCTGCGAAGATGGGGATATGAAGATAGGCACCCTAAATGTCTATGGACGCCAGGAAATCCCCCTGATGCAGGGAGGCCACCACTGTATGGATGGACTCCATCTCTTCTAAGACCAGAATTGGACGCACCTAGCCCTTTTTCCTGGGCATTGTGAACAGGTTCGACTAGAACTCCTCCAAGGAATGGGAACTACCACTGCTTGTTGCATCAAGCTGTCCCCCGCAAAGCTTTTTAAGCGACCCGGGGATGTCGAATATTGGAAGGGAAGAATCGCACCGGTGGAAGTGATCGAAACCCGATCTTGTATCCCGACCATATGACCTTGCGAACCCCTTTATCCGGGATTCTGGAAAGCCCTGGATCCGGAAACCGGTGAAGACGTCCCCCCACCCTAGAGATGGGTGAGGTCCATTCTGTCAATCCCACGGGATAACAGTGGCTTTATTTAGTCTGGAAACCGGTGAGTCCACTATTGGTGGTACCGTCCATCTTTGTAATGAGGGATTCCTCAAAATGATAGCGCCTAGCAATGCGCTTGGAAATAGCAGATGCTCGTTTACGGACAACCCCATTTGAGCAAGGGAAACCCTTCATCCATACCGGAACCAGGCGGGCGCCAACTCCTGACAGAACCCCTCTCCACCGGGGTGGGGGGGGGCTGTCGACCAATACGGACGCTGTGACTCTGTTGGTCATTGGCGTCCAGGCGAGACGTTTAACTCGCAGGGTCAGTCCCCGTCCAGTGGGACTATGTCGCGGCCGACCCAGCGCGGAGCTATGGCCTGCACGCGCTCGTAGGCTGAACTGGGGTGACCACTGGATCTCAACATCCAGCCCGTCGCCCAGTTCCAGCTTTCTTGCTTGAAGATCTCACAGGAACACTGGAGAAAAAAGCTGTCTAAAAAAAATCTTTCTAAGAAAAAAAATCCTGCCAGGACCGAAGATCCTAGCAAGGCATCTAGGTCCTTACTCCTAACTAGACAGAAAAAAACTGATTTGCTGTAGCAGGAAGTGAGAGGATATACCCTCTGGGACTGCCCCTAGGGTGTGGCCAGAACGTTTTCTTTCCTGTCTAGTCCTACTCCTGTAGAGGGCAGTATAACCCGAGTTGATATTAATCAAGGAGGACTATGTCTGTCAATGAGCGACAGAGAAAATGTGATAGGTAGTCAGAAAATTAGATGCCTAATTCATGCCTCTTGCAAGTCTGAAAGCACTCTTTGGATTTTGGGCCTCTCTATGTAGTTAGGTTGGGAAATGTGGTATTGGAATGTATTTGGAATGTAATTCTAAGTAATTAAAGTGTTTGTTCACCAATGCCAGAAGTCTGCCAAGCAAATAGGTGAGTTGGAAGCTCTGGTGCAGGCGGAGAACTATGATTTAATTGGTATTGCTGAATCTTGGCTTCATTCTTCACATGAATGGGCTATTAATATTCCTGGGTATGCTCTCTTTCAGAAATACAGGGTAAACAGTGGGGTGGTGGTGTCTGTCTCTATGATTAACTGCGGGTATGGTATTGTGTATGTGGGATTGTATGGTTGGGTTTTCTTTACTGTTTTTTGTTTTTTATTGGTTGAGCCAGATGGTCTTTTTTCAACCTATGTAACTATATATATTTCCCAAAGACAACCTTTGGATATGACGCTGACCACGTGCGCTCAACTCCTTTGGTCGACCATGGCGAGGCCTGTTCTCTGGATTTTGCTGTCTTACGTCCAGGCCACTTTTTGCGATTCTGCACTGTGCGACTTTAACTGACAATTGCACGGTCATGCAACGCCGTACCCAAACGAAATTTACGTTCCTTTTTTTCCCACAAACAGAGCTTTCTTTTGGTGATATTTGATCACCTGTGCGATTTTCATTTTTTGCGATATTAATTAAAAAAAGCGACAATTTTGAAAAAATGGCCCCGCTGACGAAGTCTATGACGCAACATGTACGGTTGAGGAGCCTGCACGTCATCACACCGATTCCCGGAGATTACAGGCAGAGTTTGATGTTCTGACAGCCCGCACTGCTTTAAGTGCATGGAAATGTAAGTGCGATATCATTGCATATGCCTAATAAATAGCCCATCCTAGCAGAGAGCACTAGATTTTGTCTTTATTTCCACACCGATGCTGCATACACTTGGAGAAAGGAGCAGGAGGTGGTGATTGGAAGACCAGGCTATTGTGATCTTTCCAGAGTGTGCTTTGACTCTTAGGAGTCTCTCCTTGAGGTGAGCTGCTAGTCTGTCACTAGTCACTTAGAGCACTTGCTTGGAGTGGAGCATGCAGCACCTTTAATCACATTTATGGATGAAGATTTTAGTCACGATTTTTGACACGATTTTTCATTTGTGATTGGGGACTATTTATTTATAGTGATTCTTATATCACCTGATTGGGACAATTTGTATTGATTTTATACCACTTGATTATTTTTCACTTGATATTTATTTTTCACTCGATATTTAAACACTGAATTATTTTTATCTTTCATTGATTGATGTTCACTTGTCGCAGCAATATTATTATTTTCAATTTTGAAAAAATAACAATATTTTTCTACTTTGATAGTTAAAAAATATCCAATATATTAAATTTTTGTCATATATTTAGGCCAAAATATATTTAGCTACATGTCTTTGACAAAAAAATTCTCAATGAGCGTATTCTTAACCGCTTTTTGACCGGAAGGTTTTAGCCCATTCGACCAGGCCATATTTTGTGATTCGGCACTGCGTTACTTTAACGGACAATTGCGCGGTCATGCAATGCTGTACCCAAATTAAATTTATGTCATTTTTCCCCCACAAATAGAGCTTTCTTTTGGTGGTATTTTTACTTTTTGCGCTATTAACAAAAAAAGAGAGACAATTTTGAAAAAATAACAATATTTTTCACATTTTTTATATGAAATTACCCCCAAAAAATTTAAAAATAATTTTTTTTATCATTTTAGGCCAATTTGTTTTCTGCTACATATTTTTGGTAAAAAAAATCACCATAAGCATTTTTGGTGTTTTTTTTAATGGCGGCGATCTGCGTTTTTTTTTGCGGGACTGCGACATTGCGGCGGACAGATCGGACCCTTGACTGACATTTTTGACACTTTTGGGGGTACCAGTGACATTACTACAGTAAGCAGTGCTATACATATGCACTCTTACTGTAAAAATGACACTGGCAGGGAAGGGGTTAATTTTTATTGGAGAGGGAGGGGTTAATGTATGCCTGGTGCTTACTGTCGTGTGTGGGGGGAGGTGACTAAGTGACACAGGGACAGATCGCAGGTTCAGCTATGCTGAACCCTGCAATCTGACCCTGCCTGTCACTTAGGAGATCTGCCCGCTTTGTTTACACAAGCGGGCGGATTTCCACACAAGATCCCCGACGATCGGGGAAGAGCGGCGGTGATTACCGCCGCTCCTCCCCTGGCCCAACTTCCGCTGTAACTGAATACAGTGGGAGCGAGCCTCCGGTGGCGCGCACGCGCCGCCGAGAGAGGGGAATGTCTGGCGACATAGGTCTACGTCGCCAGACGACAACGAGCCACTTTGCCGCAGTACATTCAACGTGACTGGTCGGCAAGTGGTTAAACTGTATCGTCTTGGCCATCGTGCTGCAGCTCAGTTTCAGGCTCTTGGCAATCTTCTTATAGCTTAGATCATCTTTATGTAGAGCAACGATTTTTTGCCATGAGGTGCCATGTTGAACTTCCAGTGACCAAATTTAACACACCTGCTCCCGATTCACACCTGAGACCTTGTAACACTAACGAGTCACATGACACCTGGGAGGAAAAATAGCTAATTGGGACCAATTTGGACATATTCACTTAGGGGGTGTACTCACTTTTTTTGCCAGTGGTTTAGACATTTATGGCTGTGTGCTTAGTTATTTTGAGGGGGGCAGCAAATATACCCTGTTATACAAGCTGTACACTCACTACTTTACATTGTAGCAAAGTGTCATTTCTTCAGTGTTATTACATGAAAAGTTATAATAAAATATTTACAAAAATGTGAGGGGTGTACTCACTTTCGTGAGATACTGTAGTTGTTTTCACATTAGTGAAGAGGCCCTGCTGGAATCCAAATGAAATGCATGTGAACAAGCATTAAAGTGTTTGTTACCCCAACATTTCATATTCCTGATATGTGGCTGCTGTACCATGTACTTGTATGAAAAAGTATCCTGTTCTCGTTATATGCTTTCTTCCTTGTGTAATATCCCTGGTGTTACTGCCAGTCTTTCTGCTTTTCTATTAGAAATTGACCACACTAAGCAGGAGAGCATAGTGTAGTCAGTTCTATAGCTATGCTGGGAACTCAGTGTGCTCTCCTTCAACGATTAGACTTGTCCTGACATGTAGCCATTCACTGGGAAGCTCAGTGCCTGTTGCTGCTGCTCTGCCCTCCAGCTCCTATGCAGCAGAGAACAGAGGGAATATGATCACTTATAAAAAAGGGGAAAAGGGTATTGAGAATGTTTTTAATATCAATACACAAATGTTTTGCCTTTTATTTCTATTTTAAACTGAAGGGATTGTTTTACAGGGTGATCCTTTACAATCACTTTAAATCCCATATTGGCATTCCACATCACACACTTGAGGGGCATTGCAAGTTGTGCAAAATTGCACAGCAATGCATGTCATAATGTGTTTTAATGCTAAATTACACAGCAATATGATTTAAAATGTGTTTATCGATATAAATGGAAAGACCCATTAGGGTAAACAAAAACAAATGCATCAAAATGAAAAAGCAAGTATTTTCTATGTAGTGTGGTGTTTAAAAAAAAAAAAAAAGGGGGGGGGAGGGGTGTGTCGCGGAACTTTAAAAAAAAAAAAAAAAAAGCAAATTGCTCACGGCAGGTGACGGGGGGTTATGTACAATAATAGTTTGCCAGGAGAAAACCACTATTCTGCTCTTGGTGGTGTCTACTTCTCATATAGTTTGTGTTCAGTTTTACACAAGGGGAATAAAAAAACACCCTGCATGCAAAATGAATATTTTAGGACTGGTGTCGATGGACTTTAGAATGGATTCTCTCCCCATACAAGTCAATGGGAATGCAAAAGCAACTTGAAGCAGGATGATGCAGCTGCATTTGCTCATCAACACAAGCCCTCAATGCACTTTTTAGGATTATTGAACAAGCTCTCACGGAGTGAATTTAGCAGAAATCAATCACAACTCCAATATTGTACTTGCATAGTACTCATTTCCTGAGTACTATGCAATGCTGAAGTGCAGAACTGTTCAACTTTAAGAGAATGGCCCAGAAACCTGATGATCAAGTTGGACAGAGCTGTCAGATGGATAAACTATATTAAACTTTATTAAAAAACCTGGTTTAGACTCTAATAGTCCTTCCAAAGATTTAAGGCAATAAATTGACTGGATTTCCAAAATGTATATATTTGATAGGTTCCTGGAGGATGTGTGAAGGGCTTAAGTCCCATATAGATCATTGTGTTTATTCAGCATATATGGCAGATATAACATGTTCCCATTCAAAAGGCTCCAAAGCCAACTGGTGGTACCCTATGTATAGTAAATAGGCACAAAGGTCTAGAGGAGAATGTAATATCAAGTAGTCACCACAGACTAGATTTTGGTTATCACCCCAGTCCAATATACTTATGCAGTGGGCAGGGGCAGACTGGCAACTTTCGGCCCAGGGGGCAAGTACAAACCAGAGGCCCATGGTGCAGTGACTCGGACCCCTCCCACTTTCCCTCACCCCCCCCCCCTCTCTCTCAATCCCCCTCCTGATCCCTATTCCAAGCTGAAGCCCTGCTCCAGATAATTTCTACTTACCGGCTGAATCCGGGTTCCCGACCTGGCCAGCAGGGGGAGATTGGGGGGAGCTGGGACAGCTCGGTTGGGGCTAGCTGGGGCAGTGGGGGATGGAACCAGCCTCTGCTCATGCACAGTTTACACCATCCATGCTGGGGGGGGGGCCTGTGCTCTGTCCTTGTCTTCAACCCGAACTCAGTAGGTCAGCGGCAGAGACTTATTACTTCTCTTCACCAGGAATCAATTAGGCACGTCTGTGGCAGAAGTGGTGCAGCCTTTTTATGGGGGTATCAGAGCGGCCAGGGGGGCATTTGCCCCTGGCCCAGTCCTCCCCTGGCAGTGGGTGATTGGTGTTGAAATCTCCCTCGCACACCAGCAGATGTTAGTGATTCAACACATGACTACCATATTAGAGGAATTATAATGCCATGACTACCATATTAAGGGAATTATAATGCCAAGTCCACCAGACATCTCAGAGAAAAGACAAACCATCAAATGGAATTGTACTTGTTTATAAAAATGGCTGCATCATGCGCATGATGTTATGCTCAATCCTGGCACATGGATCCCCAGGGAGAGGCAGTATATTTGATAGCCTGACCGGTTTCACCAGAGGTGTCAGAGGCAATGGCCGACCTATTCACCAACATGTGGTTTTATAATTTAAATTGGCTGACACAGAATGCTGCAGCATGCGCTGTGTGTGATGCCGGCATGTGCGCAACAACAATACATGTGCAACGTTGCGACGTCACACGCACAATGCACCCCTGGCGCCATTTTAGTGTAGCTAACAGCTCCACCAATATTACCAACAGGCCCAGTAGTGCATAATCCACTGCTCAGAAAAAAAGTTCTTAAAAAGTTTATCAAAGAAGGTATACTTGCAAGAAAATCTTCCCAAAATAAATCCAATATAGAATTAATAATTTAAAAAAAATATAGAAAAAATGTACAGATCAAATAGGTAAATTGGTAGAAAAAAGAAAAAGAAATCCTACAATGCATGTTGGGTATAGGGATGTTACAAACTTCCCCATAATAAACCACATGTAGACCACATATGATACAACATATAAAGATTATCTACATTTAAAATTAATTATGACATAATGAATCATAAGATATTTACATCAGTCAAGTGGAGGACTGTAAAAGGGAAGGCATCTTAGAAATATAGACATACTTATAAAATGCCTATAAATATCAAAGTGGGAGTAAACTCCCTTGGTGGATTTTTATCTATAGGGAAAGCTATAATAAATCTTACCTATAGGTACACTAAATATCTCCTAAACGTGCACCGTTTAGGAGATATTTACTTGTGAAGCCGCCGGTGACATCACCGGCGCATGCACTCTGAGGGTACGGCATACTTATACAGATCGCTGTGCCATGAACAGTGGCTTCTGTGTGCAGGAGTGACATGTTCATTGTAAATACAATACAAAAAACAATTGTAAAAGATTAATCCAACCAAATTAGGCTACTGCTTGCCAATGGCATATGTAAGATAATTATAATTATTCTGTAACATAAACAGATCAGGTACATTACTTTGAAAAAACAACACTGCAACAGTTGATCCAACGGTAACACAGTAGCATAACCAGAGATAGGAGCACCTATCACCAAGGTTGATCTAGCTTCTCAAGGCACTTTACCTAGCTCCCTTATTGATATCGAAAAATGAGAGGCTCTAGGACTCTCCATTTGCATCCATAAGATAAGTGTCACTAAGTGTACAAAAGGCTAACAAGGGCCAGGTTCGATGGAATAAGGTATCTTCCCACAACCTAATCAATCACCTCATGAAGAATAGGGATTGGACTCTTACCAAATATAAAGGTTAGTGATGGACGAACATTGGCCGGGGCGGTTTGCGAACGTCAGCTGCGAATTTTCTCAAAAGTCCGCGAACCGCAAGTTCGCGGCGGGCCCTATTGACTTTAATGTGAGGCGAACTTCCTTTAGGTCATATTTGCAGCCACAAAAGATGTACTAGCTGTGCACAAATAGTCTCAGCACATGGACAATGTCATAACAGAAGTATTGCAATTGGAAAAGTTGCTCTAAATTTTTTTTTTTTTTTTTTTTTACAGCAAAAAATTATTTCTTTTTTTTCATAAATCAGCAGCCAGAACTGACAGCAGCCGGTAAATACATGTCAAATGCATATAGGGTCCATTCACACATCTGTAAAATGGGTCCGCATCCATTCCACAATTTGGCGGAACCTTTACAGACCAATTGATTTTCAATTCCAGTCTGAAAAATGAGGCATTCACAGGATAAAGAAGTGTCGGCCATTCCAGGCCCCAAAAATTAGCCCACATGCGTTTACCTGACAGCTAAGAACGTAGTATTCTGTGCCTGAAGGTACATTAGGCATTCACAGGATACAGAAGTAAGTGTCGGCCAGTATTGGCCCCAAAAATTAGCCCACATGGGTTTACCTGACAGCTAAGAACGTAGTATTCTGTGGCTGAAGGTACATTAGGCATTCACAGGATACAGAAGTAAGTGTCGGCCAGTATAGGCCCCAAAAATTAGCCCACATGGGTTTACCTGACAGCTAAGAACGTAGTTTTTAATGGCTGGAGGTACATTAGGCATTCACAGGATACAGAAGTAAGTGTCGGCCTGTATAGGCCAAAAAATTAGCCCACATGGGTTTAACTGACAGCTAAGAACGTAGTATTTGGTGGCTGGAGGTACATTAGGCATTCACAGAAAAAATATTTGTCGGCCCTGAAAGGCCCCAAAAATTTGCCATTCAATGGACATGAAATGCCTTTTATGCCGCTGTATGTAGTGAAGCCAAGGACCAGGAATTGCTGTGGTCTGGCAGATATTTGTGGCCTGGCATGAAGAATTTCAATGAAACATGGTCTACTGGTCACATGTGTTGAATTCTTTAGAGAACCATGCCTCATTAATTTTTATAAATGTGAGGTAGTCTACACTGTCATGAGCTAGGCGAGTGCGCTTATCGGTCACGATCCCCCCTGCTGCGCTGAACGTCCTTTTGGACAGGACACTGGACGGGGGGCAAGCCAACATTTCCATTGCAAATTGTGCAAGCTCTGGCCAGAGGTCAAGCCTGCCCACCCAGTAGTCCAGGGGTTCATCACTCCTCAGAGCGTCCACATCGGCCGTTAACCCGATGTAGTAGGACACCTGTCGGACACCTTTTTTTACGCTCCAACATTTGGGCCACAGAAGTTTGCCTTTTTCCAGAACAATGTGACGACGGCATCATGGAAGGTGCAGTGGAGGACAAATGTGAGGAGAGAGGAGAAGGAGAAGAGGCTGGACGGTGAGAGCCTGGAGTGTGGCTTTGTGGGCTCTGACGGTGTTGCTCCCACTGGGCTTGGTGATGGGATTTCAGGTGCCGGGAGAAAGGGAAAGGAAAGACAGGTGCTGGTGGTAGGGGACTCAATTATTAGAAGGACAGACAGTGTAATCTGCCACAAAGACCGTGAGCGCCGAACAGTCTGTTGTTTACCGGGCGCTCCGGTTCGGCACATCGCGGAACGGGTGGACAGATTACTGGGTGGGGCTGGGGAAGACCCAGCTGTCATGGTACATGTGGGTACCAATGACATAGGCAGAGGAAAATGGAGAGTCCTAAACTTTTTCAGGGACTTAGGCGCTAAGTTGAGGACTAGGACCTCCAAGGTAGTATTTTCAGAAATACTACCTGTACCTCGAGCCACACCAGAAAGGCAGCGGGAGATTAGGGAAGTTAACAAGTGGCTGAGGAGCTGGTGTAGTAAGGAGGGTTTTGGGTTCCTGGAGAACTGGGCCGACTTCTCGGTCGGCCACCAGCTCTATGGTAGGGACGGATTGCACCTAAATGGGGAAGGTGCAGCCGTACTGGGTGAGAAGATGGCCGGAAAGTTAGAGGGGCTTTTAAACTAGGTGATGGGGGGGAGGGTACAGATGTAGAATTAGCCAGTGAAAAGCAAGATTCAGAGGGCACAAATGGGGACATTAGCGATAGGGTGTTCAGAGCTCCTAAACCCAGGATGGGTATGGGGAAAAATCACAAGAGCAGCCTAAAAACAACATCGAACGAGGATATAGGCAACCGGTCAAAATTACGAGGTTTGTATACCAATGCCAGAAGCCTGGCCAACAAGATGGGAGAGCTGGAGCTACTGATGTTTGAGACTTGGTTCGACAGCTCTCATGATTGGATGGTGACCATTCAGGGGTATTCCCTTTATCGCAGGGATAGAGAAGGTAAAAAAGGGGGAGGGGTATGTCTGTACATTAAGAACAGTGTACAGGTAAATAGGAGGGATGATATTAATAATGGAGCTATGGACGAGGCAGAATCCCTATGGGTTGAACTTAAAAGCGAAGGCACTATGGGGAAGGTAATATTGGGCGTATGCTATAGGCCCCCCAACCAGAGGGAGGAAGGGGAGGCAGACCTCCTTTTACAGATAGGATTGGCAGCAAGGATGGGAAATGTCATTATAATGGGGGACTTTAATTATCCAGATATAGACTGGGCAGAAGGGACCGCGCACTCAGCCAAGGCTCGGCAGTTCCTAAATGTTCTGCAGGACAATTTTATGGGTCAGATGGTGAACCCACCGACAAGAAACAATGCAGTACTTGACCTACTGATTACCAACAATACAGACCTGATCAAGGATATAGAAATACGGGGCAACTTAGGAGACAGTGACCATAGGTCAATTAGTTTCAGTATTAATCATAGTAATAGGAAACACAAGGGTAATATAAGAACACTGAATTTCAAAAGAGCCAATTTCCCCAAACTGCGCTCTCTGCTAGAAAATATCAAATGGGATAGAACCCTGGGAACAAAGAACACGGAGGAAAAATGGGAGTGCTTCAAGAGCATACTAAACAAAGGGATTGGCCAGTGCATTCCAAAGGGAAACAAATTTCCCTTTGACTGCCGGGCAAACCGCAAGGCCATTTCTAATAAAGATGTCATAAGTTAGGTATGGAAAAGTCAACCGATGACCACCAGTATTCCTCCAGGGCCCTTACACTCGGGGTAGCTCTCTCTGAACGCTCCAGCTGGAATTCCTTCTCTACGGTAATGTGGACTTCCACTGGCGAGATAATCATGACTAGCAGCCACTGCTCGTTTCCATTCCGGCCCCGCCCCTTCCGCTACTGGCTCCACCTTCCTCCCTGGTTACAGAAGAAGACAAGAATATTAGACTCAAGCGTCTTCAGGACAACATTTTTGAAATCTCTACTTGTTTAAAAGCCTCACTGGCCTAAGCTGTGTGTCTTGAGCAAGCAGAGACCTTCCCTCTCAAATGTTGGATTCTGAAAGTGGTCCCCCCAAATCCTAGGGAGAAACTTGGACTTGGTGGTATTACAACATGAGACCAGATGGATCTGGGAATTAGAGTTCACAAAATCTCCTGGCTTTAATGATAGCTTAAAATGTAACCACTTTTTTTGAGAAAAAAAAACATTCCCCTCTGGGTGTTCTATGTAAACAAGGCAAACTGCTTGTTCTGGGCGGGACCAGACGTGATGTCGCCACGCTATTCCGGCCGATCTTTTTATTTATGTACGCTGCAGCTTGATTTTTACATCCGGACTCTGACATACATTACATGCCTTTTATCCATAATGTTTGTAAGTGCATTTTTTTTTATAATAAATTAATTTGTTCCATACTGTATTGAAGAGGATCATAGTATGGAATTTGTTCCATACTATGATCCTTTTCTATCCACGTCTATTGGAATACTCTTTGGATATTTGGTCGACTGAATAGTGCTGATGTCTCTACATGCCTGGGATATCTATCTAGCGCTTTTGGCTTTCCCATTAAGTTGGGGGCCATCCAATTCTGGTAAGCTGCCATCCTCTTCAGTGTTCGGTGTTTTGCACATAGTGGAGTTGCCTCTGGAGATTATCCTTCACACATGCTGGGGCGGGTGGTGCTTTCTACACATTTTTTTGCTTTAAAACTTTTCAATATTGAACTTTTTTTGATTTTTTATCAATTTTTGGCTTATGTCTATATGGACTCATTCATGATTTTATTATTGTCATTTTTGTAGGATTGATTTGATCACTTTGCACAATTACTTATATATGATTAACTTTTTAATATATGATTCAATTTATTTTTTTCACAATAATTCATTTTTGTTGTGAGCGCTGCACTTTCTTTTTATCTTTAAAAACCGCTTGTTCAGTCAGACTGGAATAGAGAGATCTTGTGTTCCTACTAATCAGGAACACAGATGTTTCTCTTCCTGCAGTCTGTCCATTTTTAAAGAGATAAGTATAACATATATGGCCATAATCCGTTTTGTATACATGTAAAAAAGAGAAAGGGCAAGAAGATCTCGGACTATGCAGGCCAGTAAGATGGGCATACAAAGCTATATATAAAAAAACATCTATAATCTAAAAAATTCCCATAGAATAATGCATGCGGATTTGAAACCAATTATGGAGCACTATGAATATTGAGTCTTCTGATGCCTAACAATAACAATGAGGCATTGGAAGACCCAATACTCATAGTGCTCCATAATTGGTTTCAAGTCCGCATGCATTATTCTATGGGGATTTTTTTCAGATTATAGATGTTCTAGCACTTAGTCTATTAATGTTCTTTTAAACTTGTCAAAATAAACTTTTTCATAGTTTATATAACTTTGTATGCCCCTCTTACTGGCATGCAAAGTCCGAGATCTTCTTGCCCTTTCTCTTTTTTACAGTCAGTCCATTCCCCCCAGTTAGAAAGCATTCCCTAGGAGCAAACTTAACCCCCTCTCTGCTAGTGTCATTTATACAGTAACAGTGCATATTTTTAGCACTGATCACTGTATTGGTGTCACTGGTCGCCAAAAAGTGTCACTTAGTGTCAGATTTGTCCGCCACAACGTCGCAATCCTGCTAAAAATTGCTGATCGCCGCCATTACTAAAAAAAAAAAAGTAAGTCCATAAATCTATCCCGTAGTTTGTAAACGCTATAACGTTTGCGCAAACCAATCAATATATGCTTTTTGGGAATTTTTTTGAACCAAAAATGTGTAGCAGAATACAAATTGGCCTAAACTGGTAAAGATATTAGATTTTTAAAAATTTTTATTGGATGTGTTTTATAGCAGAAAGTAAAAAATACTGTTGTTTTATTTATTTTTTTTTATAATTGTCACTCTTTTATTGCTTATAGTGCAAAAAATAAAAACTGCAGAGGTGATCAAATACCACCAAAAGAAAGCTCTACTCTATAATCAATTGTATTTGGGTACAACGTCGTACGACTGCGCAATTGTCAGTTAAAACAACGCAGTGCTGTATCACAAAATATGGCCTGGTCATTCCGGAGCTGAAGTGGTTAAGTTTGCTCCTGTCCTTAAACTGTAGTGTGTGGTTTATAAAAATTTCATCTAGATTTGGAAACTGCATTCCCCTTTAGTATTTTTCATTTGTTATTTACAAGTATTAAACATAGTTTCATTAACTATAAGGTGCTTTCCCTTTTACTGACCTCTTATTGACTGATGTACATAAATTATCTTCTGATTCATGATGATAATTATCAAGTGATTTTAAATGTAGATAATCTTTTTTTGATAAATGTTTTAAGAACTTTTTTTTAATCAGTGGATCATGCACTGCTGGGCCTGTTGGTTTATTGGTGGAGGTGTGAGCTACACTAAGACGGCGCCGGGGGGTGGGACGGGCGTCGAGCCGTCTGTGATGCCCATTTTTTTTTTTTTTAATCAAAAGTTTTTTTATTGACAAGGATTGTAAGTGACCATGCAGCCCAGTAATATGGTATACAGATCAATCAGAACATAATTATTGCACATACTAATATATATATAGTCAGTAAAACAGAAAACAAAAGGAAAAAGAAAGTGAAAAGAAAGAAAAAAGAAAAACAAATCAAACCACCCGAGCATGTTAGTGGACATCTGCTCAAAATTTCAACTTAGCTACGCTGATATATACGCCCAGTTTAGATTTATAAAGACACATGGGGGGGGAATATTGTAGGTTTGTTATTGTCTCTGATGCAGACGGAACTCCTTGGGGATCCATGCACCAGAATTGATAAGTATAATATCATGCGCTTGATGCAGAACAATTCCACTTGGAATGACAGTTTGGTCTTTGCTCTGGGAAGTCTGGTGAACTAGGCATTATGATTCCCTTATTATGGTTTTTCCCTGTATTCTTGTGTTGAATCACTAACATCTACTGATGTGTGAGAGGACGTTTCAACACCAATCAAGCACTGCATGAGTGCATTGGACTGGGGTGATAATCAGAGTCTGGTCTGTTATGACTACTTGACATTAATCCCTTTTAGACCTTTGGGCCCATTTACTATACATGAGGCACCAACAGTTGTCTGGTGGGAAAATGTTACATTAATCTGTAATATATGCTGAACAGACGATGATCTACATAAGACTTTAGCCCTTTGTACATCCTCCAGGAACCTTAAAAGTGGTCGTTAAGCCACTGTCTGATCTGTATACCATCCCCTCTGTTACATAACAACCTGTGTCCTAGTGCCTGTGCTTTAAGAATAAAAGGGGCCGATTTCCACAAGTTTTCACAGCACCTCCTGGCACTTATGTGATTCCCGACTCTCTCCTTTCCCCCCTCTGACATCTCCAGCGGGTCGGGACAAGAACTCCCACTAACGTCAGGGGGGGGGGGGGGGGGGGAGACAAGGAGAGCCAGGAGGCACTGTGAAAACAGGTAGAAAGAGGCTTTTGTTTTATAAAGCACAGACACTAGGACACAGGTTATCTAACAGTGGGGATGGTATAAAGATCAGATAACTTTGTAGCAGCGAGGATGGGAGCAGAGCGGCACTAGTGAGAGCTGAGCGGAAGGGGGAGGAGGACAGAGGAGAGCTGCAGATAGCAGCAGATGACGGAGGCACATAAACTGACCACGGTGTCAGGGCTCAGCAGCCATGATAAACCATGGTCACTTTACAGAGGGGGAGGGCAGAGCCAGGCAGGATCAGCCAGGTATTTCAGGTGATACAGGAGGCCAAATCACACAGCACAAGGACTGTGCTGTGTAACATACTTTAACCACTTGCCGACCAGCTGCCGCCTATATACGCCGGCAGGTCAGCAGGTTTACACGAATCGCCAGACCTTTACGTCGATTCACGGGAGCGATCTTGGGGAAGTGTGCGCGCACACTCACCTGTGGGGGAAGCGGATCCACGGGACCATTGGCCGTGATTGCCACCAGCGATCGCTCCCCGTGAAGAGAGAACAGTGGTCTGCTGTTGTAAATACAGCAGACAGTTGTTCTCTCAGCTATCAACACAGAGCTCCTGTGTTCCTCCTATTTAGGAACAAAGGTCTCTGTGTTGATTTCACAAGCCCATCCCCCCCCCACAGTTAGATAACACCCCCTAGGTTCACATTTAACCCATTGATCGTCCCTGGGTTAACTCCTTCCCTGCCAGTGTCATTATTACAGTAACAGGGCATATTTTTAGCACTTACTGTAGTAATATCACTGGTCCCCCCAAAAGCGTCAAAAATGTCAGTTAGGGGTCTGATTTGTCTGCCGCAATGTCGAAGTCCCACTAAAAATTGCTGATAGCCGCCATTACTAGTATAAAAATAAAATTACATAACTCTTTCCCCTAGTTTGTAGACACGATAACTTTGCGCAAACCAATCAAAATATGCTTATTGGGATTTTTTTTTTTTTTTTTACAAAAAATATGTAGCAGAATACAAATTGGCCTAAAATGATGAAAAAATTAGATTTTTACTTTTTTTTGGGGGGGGGGGGGGGAATGTTATATAGTTTTTTTTGCAAAAATTTTCGCTCTTTTTTGGTTTATAGCGGAAAAAAAAAAAAAAAATCACACAGGTGATCAAATACCACCAAAAGAAAGCTCTATTTGTGGGGGGGGGGGAGGACATCAATTTTATTTGGGTACAGCGTCGAATGACCGTACAATTGTTCACAAAAGTAAGTCAGTGCTGGATCGCAATAAAAAAGGCCTGCTCATTAAGGGGGAAAATCTTCCGGTCCAGAAGTGGTTAAGGGAACAGGATCCATTTTTTTTTTTTTTTAATACTTAATACTTTAGCAAAGATATGCATTTTGGAGAAAGTTGTCCAGCCAATGTACTGCCTTGGAATTACTTACTTTTACTTATCATGGCTACTCGGCTCATTTTGCACATGTTTTGTGATCCTCATCTCTCCACTACATGATCGTAAAATCGTCATAAATGTTATATACACTGCTTCAAAAAAATGTAAGAAACGGTTTTAAATCAGAGTATAGTATCAAGTCAAACTTCTGCAAAATTGATCTGGTCGGTTAAGTAGCAGAGGGGGTTGTTAATCAGTTTCAGCTGCTTTAGTGTTAATTAACCACTTGCCGACCGCCGCACAACTATCTACGTCGGCGGTCAGCCCCTCACAGGCAAAGTGACGTAGGGCTACGTCGCTTGCTTGTGAGGGTCTAGGGAGCGAGCGCGCGCCCCCGGAGGCGCGCTCCCGCTCCCGCGTGGTCACGGACCCCCCCGCGCGTGTGACCGGCGGACCCGATGTCCGCCGGCCACTCTGCGATCGGCGGGGGAGAGGGAGAAAGTCAGGCAGCTTGTGTAAACAAGCCACCTGTCATTCTCCTCGGTGTAAAAACACTGATCACACGGATCTACTATGTAGATCCGTTGATCAGTGTCCTTACAGCTCAAGCCACAGCCAATCACAGTAGAAAGCACGCCCCTAGGGACACACACAGCCCCTCCCTCTCAAATAAAGTTAACCCCTTCACTACCAGTGTATTTTTACAGTAACAGTGCATATATATAGCACTGATTACTGTAGAAATGTCACTGGTAACCCCAAAAGTGTCAAAAATGTCAGTCAAGGGTCCGATCTGTCCGCCGCAATGTCGCAGTACCGCAAAAAAAATCGCAGATCGCCGCCATTACGCGTTAAAAAAAAAAAACAACAAAAATGACAAAAATCTTTCCCTTTGTTAGTAAACGCGATAACTTTTGCGCAAACCAATCAAAATACGCTTTTTGCAATTTTTTTTACCAAACATAGGTAGCATAAAACAAATTGGCCAAAAATGTTAAAAAATTTTGATTTTTACATTTTTTTTGGGGGGAATTTCATATAAAAAAATGTGAAAAATATTGCTATTTTTGCAAAATTGACGCTCTTTTTTTGTTTATAGCGCGTGATCAAAAAATCGCACAGGTGATCAAATACCACCAAAAGAAAGCTCTGTTTATGGGAAAAAAAGGACGCCAAATTCGTTTAGGTACAGCGTCGCACGACCGCGCAATTGTCCGTTAAAGTCACGCAGTGCCGAATCGCAAAATACCCCCTGGTCAGGAAGGGGGTAAAATCTTCCGGGGCTTAAGTGGTTAAATTACCAGGCGCACTAGATGGGCAACAAAGAGACAACCCCCAAAACAGGAATGGTTTTACAGGTGGAGGCCAAAAAAAATGTTTTCCCTACTCCTCTTTTCTGACTTTTTTTTTTCACATTTTGCATTTGGCTAGAGTCAGTGTCACTACTGGTAGCATGAGGC
This sequence comes from Pelophylax lessonae, assembly GCF_965119305.1. Taxonomy (NCBI): domain Eukaryota; kingdom Metazoa; phylum Chordata; class Amphibia; order Anura; family Ranidae; genus Pelophylax; species Pelophylax lessonae. The sequence goes on from NC_138768.1 coordinate 771,680,596, forward strand.
GATACCTAGACCCTATAGAGGTTACACAGGCAGTCCAACTCCTCCAGGATGGCACATCAATACGTGCCATTTCCAAAAGGTTTACTGTTTCTCCAAGCACAGTCTCAAGAGCATAGAGGAGATTCCAGGAGACAGGCAGTTACTCTAGGAGAGCTGGACAGGGCTGTAGAAGGTTCCTAACCCATCAGTAGGACCTTGTCTGCCCCTGTCTCTGATCAAACAATCAGAAACAGACTTCATGAGGGTGGCCTGATGTCCTCTAGTGGGCCCTGTGGAGCCTAATTGGCATTTGCCATTGAACACCAGAATTGGCAGGTCCGCTACTGGCCCCCTGTACTTTTCACAGTTCACCCTGAGCACATGTGACAAACGTGAAAGAGTCTGGAAAAGCCGTGGAGAATTTTTTGCTGCCTGTAATATTGTCTAGCATGACCGGTTTGGTGGTGGGTCAGTGATGATCTGGGGAGCCATATCCATAGAGTGACACACAGACCTCTAAAGGCTAGACAATGGTACCCCGACTACCATTAGGTATCAGGATGAAATCCTTGGATCCATTGTCAGATCCTACGCTGGTGCAGTGGGTCCTGGGTTCCTCCTAGTGCATGACAATGCCCAGCCTCATGTGGGGAGAGAATGCAGCCAGTTCCTGAATAATGAAGGAATTGATACCATTGAATGCCTCCCCAGCTTACCTGACCTAAATCCAATAGAACACCTCTGGGACATCAAGTTTCGGTCCATCCGAACCCGCCAGATTGCACCTCAGTCTGTTCAGGAGCTTGGTGATGCCCTGGTCAGAATCTAGGAGTAAATAAATACCCCCAGACACCATGCATACAAGCAATACAAACTAATGAGTGCCACTTTGAGTTTATGCAATGAAATTTCAGCAAAATGGACTAGCCTGCATCTTTTTTTCACTTTAATTTTCGGGGTGTCCTTAAATTCAGCTTTCTTTAGGTTGATCATTTTCATCAAACGATGTGGTATCCTTTCGTTCCTAACACATTACCCAATCCATATCAGTAAAGATGTTCAGCATATTTTATTTTCCCCATTGAGATCGGATGTGTTTTCAAAGTGTTCCTTTCATTTTTTGGTGCAGTATATATAGAATTACTCTACGTGGGAGATGTTAGAAAGGAGGGTACTATTGTCCGTGATTTTATGGGTGATATACATTGGTGAAGTGGAGTGTTAGAGGTGGAGAATTCATATATTTCCTTATAGTTTTTTTTCAACGTTATATGGTCTTTTAGAAGGATTGTTAATAACACAAGGAGGTAGAGTCTAAACCAGTTTTTTCATGTAGTTTGTAGTCATTCCATCCCTAATACACTGCTCAAAAAAATGAAAGGAACACTTTTTAATCAGAGTATAGTGTCAAGTCAATTAAACTCCTGGGATATTGATCTGGTCAGTTATGTAGCATAGGGGGTTGGTAATCAGTTTCAGCTGCTTTGGTGTTAATGAAATTAACAACAGTTATACTAGATGGGCAACAATGGGACAACCTCTAAAACAGGAATGATTTTACAGGTAGAGGCCAATGGCATTTTTTTCCCTACTCATCTATTCTGACTGTTTTTTTTTACTAGTTATGCATTTGGCTAGGGTCAATGTCACTACTGGTAGCATTAGGCCATACCTGAACCTTATAGAGGTTGCACAAGCAGTCCAACTCCTCCAGGATGGCACATCCATACTGGCCATTGCTAGAAGGTTTGCTGTGTCTCCCAGCACAGTCTTAAGAGCATAGAGGGAATTCCAGGAGACAGGCAGTTACTCTAGGAGAGATGGACAGGGGCGTATAAGGACCTTAACGCATCAGCAGGACCGATATCTGCTCTTTTTATCTTTTTATGAGCACTGCCAGAGCCCTACAAAATGACCTCCAGCAGGCCCCTGGTGTGAATGTCTCAGACCAAACAATCAGAAACAGACTCCATGAGGATGGTCTGAGGGCCAGATGTCCTCTACTGAGCCATGTGCTCACTGCCTTGAACCGTGGGGCTTGAATGGTATTTGCCATTGAACACCAGACCTGGCAGGTCCACCACTGGCGCCCTGTGCTTTGCACAGACGAGAGCAGGTTCAACCTGAGCACATGTGACAGACGTGAAAGGGTGTGGAGAAGCCATGGAGAATGGTATGCTGCCTGTAACATTGTTCAGCATGACCAATTTGGTGGTGGGTCAGTGATGCTCTGGGGGAGGCATATCTATAAAGAGACACACAGACCTCTACGCTAGATGATGGCACCCTGACTGCCATTAGATTTGGGGATGAAATCTTTGTACCCATTGTCAGATCCTACTCTGTTGCAGTGGGTCCTGGGTTCCTCCTAGCGCATGACAATGCCCGGCCTTATGTGGGCAGAGAATGCAGCCACTTTTTGGAGAATGAAGGAATTGATACCATTGAATGCCTCCCCAACTTACCTGACCTAAATTCAATAGAACACTTCTGGAACATCATGTTTCTGTCCATCCGAACCCACCAGGTTGCACCTAAGTCTTTTCAGGAGCTCAGTGATGCCATGGTCCACATCTGGTAAGGAAATACCCCATGACACTATCCTTCATCACATTAGGAGCATCCCCCAACGTTGTCAGGCACGCATATAAGCACATTTTAGGGGGAGGGGAGCCCTGATAAAATAAATAAATGAATAAAGCTGCAACTAAATCCGATTACCCTGTGAGGATAAATATGTGTACAAATAAATAAATATATAGTGCGCTAAAAGAATAAATAAGGTATAAAAACTTTAAACAATATATGTAGATAGGTGTAAACCAAACAACTGAAATAAGATGGGATCTTGAACAATAAAGTCCATAAAAAAGTTCATAAACTTCTACCGAGAGGCAGTCAGGATGCCATCTACCGAGAGACTTCTCAGTAGAAGTCCGCTCGGAGGAAATGCGCCGTCACTAACCAATCCGCGGACCGCACTGCAGGCGGCCACGGATCAACAGGGTTCCAGCGAAGCTTATTGTCTCATCATAAATGTAAGTGCAATCTTGACTATATGCAATAAAGGTAAAAAGGATAATTCACTATTGGTCCCCCCTTCTTTATTTTGGGGAAAACCTGTGAACACCGGGACGAAGTTTTACTTCAACGGGACAACAGGAGGCCAAACATTTGGGGGAAAGTTCAGTTTACATGCAGCTGATGGTGAGAGAGATATCCAGAGGTCATTTTAAACACCCACGTTCTAATTTTATCTGGTAAGAGGCCACACACTCTTGACCGTTCACGAGGTGGGCAGAGCTGTTTTATCTACATCACTGCACCTATATTTTTTTGGAGAGTTTATTGCACCTTATGCCCCATACACACGTGCAGATTATCTGCAGACTTACCAAAACCATATAATATGAGGTCAAACCTAAACACTTTCAATTTGTATGCAATCCGGCAGGCCCTTGCACTACATAGAAAAGGTAAGTCTGCAGATAATCTGCACGTGTGTACGGGGCATAACTTTCACCCGTCTGGTAAGGGGAACACCTGCACCTTTCTAAGCAAGCACCTTCTGTATAGAGTTCACCTCTTGTGAATTGGGATCTTTCATCTAAGCACTGATGTGATTTTTTGCACCCATTTCACTTTTATGAACTTTTTTATGGACTTTATTGTTCAAGATCCCATCTTATTTCAGTTGTTTGGTTTACACCTATCTACACGTATTGTTTAAAGTTTTTATACCTTATTTATTCTTTTAGCGCACTATATATTTATTCATTTGTACGCATATAAGCACGTGGGAGCCATGCAAACTACTAAGTACCATTTTGAGTTTCTGCAATTAAATTTAAGCAAAACAGATTTTTGGGATGTTATTGATTTCAGCCCTCTGTAGGTTGATAATTTCCATCAAACTATGTGGTATCCTCTCTTTCCTAACACATACCTAGTCCATATCAGTATAGATATCCAGCATGATTTTTTTTTTTTTTTTTTTTCCCCATTGAAACCTGAAGTGTTTTCAAGGTGTTCCTTTAATTTTTTTTGAGCAGTGTATTTTAACACACCCCTGCACAAATTAGGACACATTTCAGCTAAATATAATAGTTGCAGTTGGCGTTTTGACACTCTGTTGAACCAACAACATTCCAGATGCATCAGAACAATGTTAGGCTCATGCTCTCTGCTGATTTGTAAGCTCTGGCCCTGACTCCGCAAGGGAGTGTTAGCAAGAGATCATTACTTCCTCACAGACAAGCCAGGGTCTCACCCTGCAGCATACAGACACACTTTTCTACTTAGGCTGTTGCTAATTTTTAAATAGGGGGTAAAACTTTAGCCACACTTTGGATCCCTTTCTGTTTTGTGAACAGCTGACAGGGCCATAACATTTCCCCTGGAATACAAGATCTGAGTCACTTCCACCATTTGAGCTCTATGTGCCCTCCATGATGCTTGTTCTATGTCTCAGTTGTGGAACTGTCTGAATGTATTCAGATTGAATACAGAAAGATACCAAATTCTCCAAAGCTCTAGAACATTAATGGGTAGACTGTATTCCTCCCTGGTCCATTGACCCACTCCCAACAGCTGGCTCAGCACTCCACCCCAGCTGGTCAGGGTGGCATCTGTTATGATAATCTGTCAGCACAGAGGTATTCCAGCCAAGGAGACAGCGCTAGCATCATCTTGTCGAGATTCAGGATCCACCTAAACTCTTCCAGATTGGATCATGATAGGCAGACTAAGTTCCAAGTCTGAGGAAGGCTTAGCCACTGGCTTGGATGGCTAGGTACACCTGGGGCCTTGTACCATGGGGGACTTTACAGATTTGTCCTAGTCTGAGGTTCTCTTGTCATGAACATTACATATGTGGTGAACAGAAAGGACCATGAGCATTTGTACCTTTTTTTAATAATCATCTGAGCTGGATAGGGTCAGTCGCTGTAGATGAAAACATCAAAGCAAAAAAAAAAAAAGAAGAGTCAACTAAAATGAAAACATTGATCTTGAGGCCCTAATAAGATCAAATACAAACTAGGGCCTCACCCTTACTACCTGAAAGATCAGGCTCAAAATCTGTCTTGACAAGGTGGATCAGAGGCTGCAAGCAGTGTTCCCTCAGCACAATCTTCAGAAGCAGTATGCATTTCTTACAAAACTTCAAACACAAGACCCTTCCACTTCTGCTATTGAGTGCTCTGTACCCCATATGGAAATAGAAGTGTGCCTGGGACAGCAGAAGCTTAATGTAAGGAGGCTGAGGATGTGATGGAGGTCTGTAATACATGGAGCAATATGCAGGCAGAGAAAATGAGATTTTTGACTTACTGTAAAATCTATTTCTCTGATGTTTATTGATGGACACAGCTCCTGATCTTCTTAACCATTGGGTTATATATACTGCCCCCTACAGTAGTAGGGCACTAGACAGAAAAGAAAAAAAGTGTGGCTACGCATATGGTTAGTCCCAGGGGGTACACACACCCTGTCTCTGCTATAGGTACTCAAGTTTTGTTACAAGCAGTATCAAAAGAGTTACAACACCACAGGAGGGGTGCTGTGTGCGTCAATAAACAGCAGAGAAACAGATTTTACAGTAAATCAAAAATCCCATTTTCTCTTTCATTTATTGACAGACATAGCTCCTTATCTTTTTAACCTTTGGACTATCGCAAGGTAGTGTGTTAAACATGAGGGATGGGAACAGCAAAAAGGAAATTCCCAAGGCTAACTATAACCAACCAGGTAAACAGGAGCTCAACCAAAACAACTGGAGCTTACCTGAAAAGAAAAAAACAAAAAAACAATACACCCTCAAAGAGGATTAGATCCTCTAAAACAGCAGCCTGTGAAAACCGTGCGGCCAAAGGAAGCATCCGCAGACACCAACACTTCCACTTTGTAGAACTGTGTGAAAGTGTGCATGGAGGAGGCCCCCTGGCAAACCTGCGTCACTGATGCCTGAAAGAAAACCCAAGAAGCACTGAGCGCCTGAATAGAATGCGCCTGGACAGGGAATAGAGGAACCGGACCCTGGATGGAATAGACCTGAACCACCATCTGTCTGATCCATATGGAAATGGTCGCAGAGGAAACGCACAACCCTTTCCAAGGGCCATCCATGAGTACAAATGGCGAGTGACTTCCTAAAAGAATCCATAGCTGCTAGTTATACCCGAATTGCCCAGTCCACAGCCAAGGCATGCAAAGCAATTTCCTTTGGAAGCACAGGGAAGGCAACACAATGTCTTCATTCAAATGAAAAACAGACAACCTGAGGAACAAACGACAGACAGGGGCGAAGAACCACCTAATCACTGTGAACCACCAGTAAGGTTAACGACAGGATAATGCCACTAATTCCAACACCCTGCGCGCAGAGGTGAAAGCCACCTTCTGGGACAGCTTAAGCAGGGGAATCTCCCAAAGATGCTCAAAAAGAGGTTTCTGGAGGACTAAGAGAACCAAATCGAGGTCCCAAGGCAGCAACAAAGACCGCACTGAAGGTGTCAAGTGCCTAACTCCCTGAAGAAAGGAATGCACCAGGGAGAATGTGGCCAAAGGCCGTTGAAATAAGACCGCTAAGGTCGACACCTGACCCTTGATAGTACTCAAGGCCAGTTTCTGCTCAACCCCCTGTTGAAGGAAGGTCAACATTTGAACCGCCGAACAAAAGTGAGGAAGACCCAAGAGACACACCACGCAATGTACGTCTTCTACGTACTATGGTAGGTCTTTCTAGAAATAGTTTTCTAGCTTTTGACAGCGTTGGAAACAGACTCACGACTGTAAATGCAGGAGGGTAGATTGGTCCTTGAGACAGCAGATCCTCCCTGAGAGGAAGCTTCCAAGGAACGTCGGCAACCAGCTGCACCAGATCGGCGTACCAACCCCACCAAGGCGAGGCCAGTCCAGGGCCACTAAGACAGATGTAATCCCATCTGTCTCAATCCTGTGTAGAAGTCTTGGCAGAAGTTTGAGAGGAGGAGAGGTGAAAAATCAGACGATACTGACCCCACGGGGCCACCAGTGCATCTGTGGCGTCCGCCAGAGGATCCCGTGACCAAGCCACAAACCTCTGCACCTTTCTGTTGAGCCAGGAAGCCAACAGATCCACCTCTGGGATGTCCCACTGGAAACACAACTGATGAAACACCTCCGGGTGAAGGGGCCACTCCCCTTGGCCCAACACCTGCCGACTGAGGTAATCCGCCTGCCAGTTTTCGACCCTGGGAATGTATATGGCAGAGAGAGGGCTGAAACAAACCGTTCTGCCCACCTTAGAATGCCGGTTACCTCCAGAGCCGCCACGTTACTTCTCATGCGCCCCCGATGACTGACATAAGCCACTGCCCTGGCATTGTCCAATTGAATACGCACTGGACATCCATGAAGACGATCAGTCCAATGTTCCAGGCACAGTCTGATCGCTCTGAGTTTCGAGACATTTATCAGTAGTCTGGACTCTTCCAGTGTCCAGATCCCCTGAGCAGAATATTTGCAGAGGACGCCTCCCCAACTGGACAGGCTGGCATCTGTGGTGACCACTGTCTAATACAAGGGGAGAAACCAGAGATTGTGGATTCTTGTCCCATTTTGCCAGCATCTCCCTTGCAGAGACCTCGTATGGAACTGTGCAACCGCCTCAAAAGGTAGGACACCCTCAGGCCCAGCGCTGCATGCAAGTCCGGAGGGATGACCATCTGCTGGACAGCAGGTAACGAATTTCAGCCTGTAATTTTTGAGTTTGTACAGAGGAAGGAGCACTCTGATTAAGGCCGAGTCCAGAGTCAGATCCAGCTTGTGGACGGAACCAGAGCAGACTTCTGAAAATTCAGAATTCAGTCAAACTCCCTCAAGCTCGTATGGTGATTTCCAGGTTTTCCACCAGAGCAGTGGAAGACTCCGCTCGCAGAAGGAGGACGTCCCAAGTAACCCAGTACCGCGATCCCCCATTGGCATAACAATGCAAGCACCGGGACTTCTGCCAAGACCCGAGGAGTAGAGGCAAGACCAAAAGGTAATGCCACAAACTGATAATGCTCCTCTCTCACCGTAAATCGGAGGAAGCGTTGGAAACCGACACATATTGGAATGTGAAGGTAAGCATCCTTGATGTTAATGAAGGCAAGAAAATCCCCCTGATGCAGGGAAGCCACCACCGTGCGAACGGACTCCATTCTGAACTTCTGCACCAAACAAAGCAGTTCAGCGCCTTGAAGTCAAGAATTGGACGCACCTGCCTTCCTTCCCGGAGACTTTAAACAGGCTTGAGTAAAACCCCTGAAAACATTCCGAAGTCAGAACCGGGACCATCACCAGTAAAGAAAATGTCTTGCACCATCCCAAAAAGAGCCTGTAAGCAGACCGGGGACAGCCTGCACTTGACTTGCCATACCAAGTCTGCTTGAATCCTCCAGAGCAGGCCCCTAAGGGCTCCAATCCCTTGTCAGTCGACCCTGAGGGACGACACAAATTCCTATGAGCCGAGGAGGGCCCACATCTACAAGGGTCCTTGCCCTCAGTAGTCTGCCGAAGAAAGGTACTCTTCCCCCCGTGAGATCTTTAATGATGTCATCCAGGGTAACACCAAACAGGCGATCTCCTCAAAATTAAAGATCAGCCAAGGTCAGGTTAGAAGTCTGGTTCTCCGTTCAGCATTTGAGCCAAAAGACACGGCAAAGGACCGCTGCCGAAACAGAGAGCCGAGCCACTAGGGGATCTGCATCCAAGGAGGCATCACCAGCTGGTCAGCCAGCTTAGCAAAGGCAAGGGGGGAGCTACTCCCCCCCTCCAGGTCACAGCTTAAAAGCCCACTCGGTCAGAGTCTGCAACACCAGGGCAATTGTGAATATCAGCCGCAGTGCAGAACCAGCCAAGGTGTACAGCCTCCGCCCTCCTGTCAGCCGGGTCCTTAAAGGTCAGGGACTCTTCAACTGGAATCATGGTCGCCTTGTTCAATCTGAAAACTGGAGGGTCCACCACCGGTGGAACAGTCTACTTCTTAAGAAGGGACTCCCCATAGGAGTATGGCCTAGCAACTCGCTTAGGGACCCCAAGGGGACACTTTGGTCACCCCCACTCTTCAGCAACAATTCTGTCAAAATAGGAGGGGAAAGGAAACTCCTTTTCTGCTCTGGATGGCTTGGGAGTGTCAAAGGGAACCTGCACCTCCGTCGCAGCAACCACTGCGTCCTCCAACATCAACAAGTCTCATGCACAGATAATCAGTGCATCCAACAGCGCCTTTTCGTGCACGGTTGCAGAAGGGGAGGAATGATCCTCACTATCTAAGGATTCAGGGTGTGTGGTCGTAGACCCAGCAGGGTAACCCATGTCCGCGGAGGCCAAATCAGATTCAGGATCTGTGGAGACAGATGAGGCAGGGGAAGGCGAAGAGCATTTTATGCCAGCCTGTCACCAAAAAAACCACCTCCACCCAGGAAACAAGGGACTCCAGGTCTGCCGCCAGTGCATCAATGAATGGATGGGACCAGGAGGGCCCCACAGCCCCAGAGAGGGGATCAGGTGGTGAGATGTGCTCCAAAGACTCCATGAGTCCCCTGGGGGACACCACAAAAAAGTGAATCCAGCTTGTCGCCCAGCCCAGCCCGGCAGCTGATTGTAGATCTCACAGGAACAAACCAGGAGAAAAATGTATATCTAAAAAGAAAAAATTGCCAGGACCAGAGATCCCAGCAAGGAACTAGGCCCTCCTCCTGACTAGGCCAAAAAGTACCTATAGCAGAGAGAGGGAGTGCAACCCGCAGGGACTGCCCATAGGTGTAACCAGACTTTTTTTTCTGCCTAGTGTCCTACTCCTGTAGGGGGAAGTATAACCCATGGTTAAGATGATCAGGAGCTGTGTCCGTCAATGAACAAAAGAGAAAATGGGATTTTTGACTTAACGTAAAATCCATTTCTCTGATGTTCATTGAGGGACACAGCTCCTGACTCTTAACCATTGGGTTTTACTGCCCCCTACAGGAGTAGGACACTAGGCAGGAAAAGGCTTTACTACACCAATGGGCAATCCCTGGGGGTAAACACCCACACTCAGCTATAGGTACTAAGTTTTGTTACAAGCAGTGTCAGAAGAAAGTCAACTCCACAGAGGGGTGGGTGCTGTGTCCGGCAATAAACATCAGGGAAATGGATTTTACGGTAAGTCAAAAACCCAATTTTCTCTTTTGTTCATTGACGGACACAAAGCAGTGTCAAACATGAGGGGTGGGAAAAAAAGCAGAAAAAAATTCCCAAGGCCAACCAGGTAACATGGAGCTCAATCCTAACAACTGGAGCTCACCTGAAAAACTATACACCCTCAAAGAGGACCAGGTCCTCTAAACAGCAGCCTGCAAAACCTTGCGGCCAAAAGAAGCATCCGCAGATGCGAACACATCTATTTCATAAAACTTTGTAAAAGTGTGCACAGACGACCAGATGGCCGCCTACAAACCTGCATCACTGATGACGGAAGGCCCAGGAGGCACGAAGTAGAGTGTGCGTTAATAGGAAAAGGAGGAACCTGACCCCAAATTGAATAGGCCTGAACCACTGTATGTCTGATACATTCTTAAAATGGTCGCAGCAGAAGCGGCCAACCCTTTTCAAGGTCCAACCGTGAGTAAAAATAGTGAGTATGACTCCCTAAAAGACTCCGTAGCTGCCAGGTACACCCTGATTATATCAAAAATATTTGCGCTAAAACTAGTGAAGAAAAAGTCCCAACAGTCCACATGCAATCAATTGCTCAATATGCGTAGAAAACTGGAGAATCTTGATAGCAATAGTGTGTCAATGCAGCAATACAAGATGTGAGAGGTACTAATAGGAAATCCACCCAGGTGATAAACCGACAAAGACAGCCACCATATACTGCCTCTTACCGGATAAAGGTGGATCTGGAGCAGTGAGTGGTTAAGGACCACTGCAACCTTTCACAGAATCATACAGCTCCCAGCGCTTCCGCTTCAAGATGTTGTTGTACAATCCTATTCAGACTCCCATAGGTGCCATATCTCACATGTATTGGGGGATATTAAACAAAAGCATTATCTTTAAACAACCTTTATTTGGGTATACACACAATTATGCACTCACCCATTTGATGTATAACAAGCACATAGCACAGCAGATAGTAATCAGCCTGAGTCTGTCCTGCAGTGTTCCTTCCGCAAACCAAAAAGATGGCCGTGCTTAGACTTCCGGGTGTGACGTAAGATGTTCGGGTAGCCCCTCCTGATGCATTTCGTCATTCTAATGTTCTCAAAGGAGGCATAGCCCGGCATCCATCGTCATCACCCTTAAGTAGTCTTTTCTGTAAGTAAAATTAATGATAGCACCTGTGTGCATAGTCCCGGCAACACCCTGATTGCCCGAACCACATCCAGGGAATGCAGAGCAATTTTCTTAGGATGTATTGGCCTGGGACACAGGGAAGGCAACACAAGGTCTTCATTCAAATGGAAATCAGAGATGACCTTTGGAAGGAACAACGGACAGGGATGAAGAATCACCTTAGCTCTGTAAACAGGTAAGGTGAACGGCAAGACAACACCGCCAGTTCCGACACCCGGCACGCAGAAGTAATAGCCACCAAAATGGCCACTCTCTTAAGCAGGGGAAACTCCCGATATTTTTGAAGGGAGATTCCTGGATAACTGACAAGACCAATTTAAGGACCCACGGCGGTAATGGAGACTGCACTGGAGGAACCAAGTGTTGAGCTCCCTGGATAAAGATACGCACCAGGGAAAGAAAACCGCCAAGGCCAAAATCTGGCCCTTGATGGTACTCAAGGCCAGGCGCTGCTCAACCCCCCCATTGGAAGCCAAGATCCAAGCCATCGAAAAAGAGCGAGGGAGAACCCCAAAAGACTCACACCACGCAACGTACGTCTTACAAGTACGATGGTAGATCTTCCTAGAGGTAGATTTTCTAACCTTTAACAGTGTAGGAATCACTGATTCAGACAAACTACCCTTCGGCTACAAATCAGAAAAGTTGGTAGTATCTCCTGATTAGGTTACTGAAAAATTGCTTTCAGTAAGGCATGGATGACCAACACACCATACTGGTTGTGCCCTCCCCTTCAAACTCCAGAACATAAATAAAGGCTAGACAAAAAACGGGGAAAGAACCCCAACAAAGAAGGTTCTATATGCGGAGGAAGGGGAGCCGGCTTAATGTGGTATATCCAAACAACTTTATTATAACAAAAAAGTGAAAAGCACACATTGAAGCTACAACAGACTACATATATAGGGTAAAAATTACAATGTTGCCTTTTAAAATGCACCTGAATCCAAGCAAATATGCACCATCAAAATACAGTAAATTAGGTTAGACAGAAAAATATGCACATGTAAAAGGTCTGGCTCCGGCAGGCATGTGATGTCAGCTGCTCATTAGCTGTACAGACACTTCATGGACTTCTGCTTCTGTCATATTGCCCAAGAATAAATACAATTTAAATGCAAAAAACTGTCATGTGAAGAATCCCTAAATCAACCATACAGAGTGTCGGATGGTGTAAGAGTTATATGTAATGGCCCTTGAGAAGGAATATTTTCAGCTGCAGACCGAAATCCCTTGCTGCCTCGATCCTGCACAGAAGTCTTGGCAGAAATTTGAGAGGGGGAAAGACATAATTCAGACGATAATGATGCCAAGGAGCCACCAATACGTCTGAGGCATCGGCCAGAGGATCCTGAGACCATGCCACAAACCTCTGTACCTTCCATGGAATGTGTACAGCAGAGAGGGCTGGAATGATCGTTCTGCCCACCTTAGAATGCCGGCTACTTCCCAATCCGCCAGGACACTTCTTGTGCCCCCATGGTGATTGACACAGGCCACGACATTGTCCAACTGAATTTGTACCGGACACCCCTGAAGAGGAATTGTCCAATGATCCAGACAAAGACTAATCACTTGGAGTTCCATTACATTGATCGGCAGTCTGGACTCTTCCCGAGTGCTGACTCCCTGAGCAGAAGCTGTGCCGAGGACGCCTCCCCACCCCCAGGCAGGCTGGCATCTGTGATGACAACCGCCCAGTACAGGGGAAGATGTAATTCCCTGTCGAAGTGCCAGAGAACAAAGCCACCTCTAGAGACTGGATTCTTGTCCCAGTTCACCAGAAACTCTTTTTGCACTAGTCTCATGTGGAACTGTGCAAACGGAACCGCATGCAAGCCCGGAAGGATACAAGTCCGTCTGCTGGACAACAGAAGCTGAATTGCCTCTTGCAATTTCTGGAGTTTTTTCAAAAGAAAGCAACACCCTGGCTGAGGCGGAATCCACCCAGATAGTCCAGTTTTGTGGATGGAACTAGAGCAGACTTCTGAAGGTTCAGAATCCAACCAAACTCCCTCAGAGATTGCAGAGTAATCTCCAAGACGTCCATCAGAGCAGTGGAAGCTCGCAGAAGATCATCCAGGTACCCCAGTACTGCGCTCTCCCGTTGACGCAGCTATGCTAGCACCAGGGCCAACACTTTGTGAAGACCTGAGGAGCGGAGGTGAGACTAAAGTTAAACGCCACAAACTGATAATGCTCCTCGCCCACCGGAAAGTGGAGGAAGTGCTTGTGACTGGCACATATTGGAATGTGAAGGTAGGCATCCTTGATGTCGATAGAAGCAAAAAAATCCCCCAGATATAGGGACACCACTACCGTGTGAATGGACTCCATTCGGAACTTCTGTACCCGCACAAGGCAGTTTAGCGCCTTGAAGCCCAGAATTGGATGTACCTTGCCTTCCTTCCAGGGAACTGTAAACAGGTTTGAGTAAAACCCAACACTGCCCCAAAGTGACCCCGTAAGCAATCGGAGGACAAGTGTAGGTTGGAAGAGAAGAACCTTTCTGGAGGAAAAAAACGAAACTCATTCTTGTAGCCGGACCAAATTATTTAGTGGACCCACTTGACCTGTACCAGAGAGGTCCACGGATCCGGAAATCAGCGAATACGTCCCCCCACCCCATATAAGCGTGAAGGTACCCTTTCATGTAGAGGAAAGCCTTGTCCACAGGTCTGGAAGAGCCCCTCATGGCTGGCCAGACCAGGTCCTCTTGAAACCTCCGGGGGAGGCCCTGAAGGACTTATCCCTTGAGGTATTAAAAAAGCCTCTTAGGAGCTGAAAGGAATGGCCCAAGCCTACTAATGATGTCATCCAAGGAAGCTCCAAACAGGCGATCCACCTCAAAGGGGAGAACAGATAAGGCCTTCTTAGAAGTCTGGTCTGCAGACCAGCATTGTCAGCCAGATACAACGGCGAAGGACCACCGCTGATACAGACAACCTAAAATCAAAGGAGTTGCATCCAAAGATGAACTGTAGCCCCTGGATAAACTGAAACTAATCCGCCAGCTCCACAAAAGCAGGGGGAAGTAGTTTCCCCTCCAGGTCCCGGCGTAAAAGTTTAGCCCACCCGTCAGAGTTTGCGAAACCAGGGCAAAAGTAAATACCAGCCTAAGCCGAACCAGCCACAGTGTAAAATATGGCGGGCCAGAGCCTCAGCTCTCCTATCAACTGGATCTTTAAAGGCCAAGGACTCCTCAACCGAAAGTAAGACAGCTTTATTTAACCTGGAAACAAGCGAGTCCCCTACAGGTGGGACTGTCCACTTTTTAAGCAGGAAATCCTCATTTGGATGCCGCATAGCAAAACGCTTACGGTGCGTTTTGGACAACCCCACTGTTATGTGACAATGTTGTCAAAGTAAGCGGGAATGGGGAACCCCCCACAGTGGAGGACCTGGGGTGCCAAAATAGAACAGCACCTCCGACGCAGGATCTCCACAATGTTTTCCTCTGACACAATCAGTGCATCCACCAGCGCCTTTTCATGTACGGCTAGAGGAGCAGAGCAACATCCTCACTGAGCACTCAGGGTGTATGGACGCAGGGTGACTCGCGCCCAAAGTGGCTGAAACAGATTCAAGATCTGACGGACAGATGATGCAGGGAGCACGGTGGATGCTATATACTAAGGTAACCCGGAAAAATATAACAATCAGGGGAGGGCCGCCGACAGTAATCCCACAAGGGGGACGCTAACTCAGGGTCCACAAATAGACCACCTAATGGACCCTGCAAAAAAACAAGGGGTTGCCCTCCAAATCCCTCCATAGAGGCCCGGACAATAGGAAATAGCCCCCTTAAAAAGGGGCCACCCGCCGTGACGTGGAGGCAGGGTATCCTGATGGTCCTGCAGTGCTAAAAGAGGTAGGTACCCTCCACAATAATGGTGGCATTGTTGCCATCAAAAATTAACCAGCCCCAACAGCACCACCCCTTCTAAGGGAGGTGCCAAGCTGGCCACGGCCTCAATTTGTATGGAGGCCCAGCCAAGTGCACTCATCCCAGCCAGGCTCACTGGAGCTGCCCCCTCAACAGAGGCTGACTCCGCCGCGCGGCCTAAGTTTTTGGGGATGCCCCCAGCCTCCTGGGCGCGAGCCTCAGCGGAGCTGACCACCTAGGGGCAGCGGAGGAGAGGGTGGATGCCCAGAGGGTAGTGGCTTCAGCCATCCTCCCTGGGGCCGCCCCATATAGCACCGCAAAGCCACGGCCAAAATTTGGGGCTGGATCCAGCAACATGAGGTGTGGACCCACGCATGCCAAACTATCCGCTCACCCAGCCCAACAACTGCAGCAGGGAGCCCAGAGGACATCCCTGCCCTAATCACCAACCCAAAGGGTAGCAGGGGAACCCTGCTCAACCCCCCGTTGTGCACCAGGGAAAAAAATGGTTAGCAGTAACTCCAAATAAGCCCCCTTAGGAGCATGTGGCAAAAGCCAGCTCATTAACCTCACCCGGGGGGGGGGGGGGGGGCACAGTGACCACCAAATTTGTAGAGGACTGGGGGGAGGGGAACTTGGGGGTCCCACCGTCCCAGGGAAGGGCCCATGTCCACCCCAAAACCCTCCAGGGGTAGAGGGGGGGACAGCTACTTACCATACCAAGAACAGGGTGGGCACCGCTCCTGACAGACCACAACTCCATTGGGATTTGGGTGGCTGTCGGCCAAGGAGAAACGCTGCGAATCAGGCTGAGGCTAGATGGTATGCGCCCTCGCAGGCCAGCCCCCCTCCAATCGGGCTATGTCGCGGCCAACCTAGCGCAAAGCAGAGGCCTGCGCATGCTCACTGACCAGACTGGGGGGACCCTCTTAATCTAGATTATCCAGTCCGTCGCCCAGTCCGGCGGTTGATAGTAGATTCGCACAGGAACAAAATAAAGATAGGAAAAATTGGATTTTTGACTTATCGTAAAACTGAATTTTTGTAAAATCTTAACGTAAAATTCCTCTCTGAGTCCTCCGACAGTCGCCGCCCCTTCATAATCTTCACCAATGGGTAATTGACCTTTGCTCCGCAGGAGTAGCTAGGCAACAAGATTTGTTAATATCAAAGCTTTTAGCATATCACACCCCTAGGGGGCGGTCCCCTCAGTCAATACCTCCCTGCTTCCAGCATTCTCAACTCAAGTTTTGGTAGCATAGCAGTACATAAACAAACCCCAAAAGAGGGGCGGGGGCGGCGACTGTCGGAGGACTCAGAGAAAGGAATTTTACGGTAAGATTTTACAAAAATTCCGTTTTCTCTTACGTCCTCCGACAGTCGCCGCCCCTTCATAATCTTCACCAATGGGACGTCCCAGAGCAGTGTAGACATGAGGGGTGGGAAAAAAACGCAGCCGCGCATAAAGCAACGCAGTACCCACATCAGAGAAAGGAACCTTACCAAGGTAAGAGAACCAACCTGGCAACAGGAAAACGTGCTCAACAGGAGCAACAACCCAGGAAGAACAAGTAACCCAGGGGTAAAAACACCCCAACAGCCAAGGGCCCAAACAAGGGACCCTAAGGCACTGCCGCACTAAGAACTTTACGGCCAAAGGAAGCATCTGCCGATGCCTGAACATCCACTTTGTAAAATTTGGAGAAGGTGTGAACGGACGACCAAGTCGCCGCCTTACACACCTGGGCCACAGAAGCCTGATGACGAAAGGCCCAAGACGTACTCAGAGATCTGGTAGAGTGCGCCTTCACAGGGAAAGGAGGAACCTTCCCCCTCAAAGCATAGGCTTGCACAATCGTCTGTCTGATCCATTTGGCGATGGTAGCAGCCGACGCCGCCATGCACTTCCGAGGTCCCTCTGGAAGAACGAATAGGGAATCCGACTTGCGAAAGGACTTAGTCGATGACAGGTAAACCCTGATCGCCCGAACAACATCCAAGGCATGCAAAGCCACCTCCTTCGGATGCTTAGGCTTCGCGCAAAGCGAAGGCAAGACAATGTCCTCATTCAGGTGAAACTCCGAGATCCTTTTCGGAAGAAAAGATGGGCTAGGTCGCAAGACCACCTTATCCTTGTGAATCACCAGGTAGGGAGAGCTGCAGGACAAAGCCGCCAGCTCCGACACCCTGCGAGCCGAAGTGATCGCCACCAAAAAGGCAACCTTTTTGGACAACAGAGACAACGAGATCTCCCTGATCTTTTCAAAGGGAGCCTGTTGCAACACGGACAGAACCAAGTTCAAGTCCCATGGAGGCAAAGGTTCCCTCCTAGGAGGGGCCAAATGTCGCACCCCCTGAACAAAGGTGCTAACCAATGAATTAGACGCCACAGGGCGTTGAAAAAGAACGGCCAGCGCAGAAATCTGACCCTTAATTGTGGCCAGCGCCAAACGCTGGTCCACTCCAGTTTGGAGGAAAGCCAACACTCTCGACACCGAGTATGAGCGAGGGGAATACCCCCTGGACTCACACCAGGCAAAGTAAGCTTTCCAAGTACGGTAGTAAAGAAGAGGCTTTTCTAGCCTTGATCAAAGTGGGAATGACCTCAGGGGAGAGACCCCTATCCTTCAGGACCTGGCTTTCAACAGCCAGGCCGTTAAAGCCAGCGACTGTAAAAGCAGGATGGAATATCGGCCCTTGAGACAGAAGGTCTTCCCGAAGCGGCAGGCGCCACGGAGCGTCGACTGCCAGATTTACCAGGTCTGCGTACCAAGACTGGCGAGGCCAGTCCGGTGCCACCAGAATCACCGCGTGCGGTTCCGAGGCCAATCTGCGAAGCAGCCTGGACAGCAGCTGAATCGGTGGAAAGGCATACATCAGACGATACTGATGCCAGGGCGCCACTAACGCGTCTGAGGCGTCTGCCTGAGGATCGTGCGTCCTTGCCACGAACCTTACCACCTTGTTGTTCAGACGAGACGCGAACAGGTCCACATCCGGAAGACCCCACTTTGCGCACAACTTCTGGAAGACATCCGGGTGAAGGGACCACTCCCACTGGTCCAGGGTCTGGCGACTCAGATAGTCCGCCTGCCAGTTCTCCACCCCCGGAATGTGCACAGCCGTTATCGCTGGGACGTGCGTCTCGGCCCACGACAGAATGCCGTTTACTTCCCAAGCAGCACGGGCACTCCTGGTGCCCCCTTGATGGTTGATGTAGGCCACCGCTGTGGCATTGTCCGTCTGAACCCGAACCGGACGGCCCTGAAGCCGTTCCGACCAATGCAGAAGGCAAAGTTTTACCGCCCTCAATTCCAGAATGTTGATCGGAAGGGAGGATTCCTCCTCCGACCAAGTTCCCTGGGCGGACAGAACGCCCAGAACACCACCCCAGCCCGACAGGCTGGCATCCGTGGTGATCACCGTCCACGACAAAGGACGAAAGGACTTGCCCCCCGACACCGCCGGGGACTGGAGCCACCACAAAAGACCCCTTCGGGTGTGGCGGCTCAACGAAAGCTGCCGATCCAGAGATTGCGGACGCCCGTCCCACTTGGCCAGGATCTCCGCCTGAAGACCCCGCGTGTGAAACTGGGCGAAGGGAATCGCCTCGAAAGCCGAGACCATTAGACCTAGACATCTCATACATGTCCGGAGGGACGAGCACTGAGTGTCCCTGAGGGACCTGACCTCGTCCTGAAGTGTCCGGAGCTTGTCTTCCGGCAGGAAGACCTTCGCTTGAGCAGAGTCCAGGATCATCCCCAGGTAGGGAAGACGAACCGATGGACAAAACGTTGATTTTGGAAAATTTATCGTCCAACCAAACTCCTGCAGAGTCTGCATCGTGGTGGACAGGTCGTTCACCAGGCCCTGACTGGTCGCAGACCGAAGCAAGATATCGTCCAGATATCCCAAGACAGAGACGCCCTGGGCTCTCAATAAAGCAAGGACCGGCGCAAGCACCTTGGTGAAAACCCGCGGAGCCAAAGCGAGACCGAAGGGTAACACCACGAATTGGTAATGATCCTCCGCAATGGCGAATCGAAGGTACCTCTGGTGACCCTCGAAAATGGGGATGTGAAGGTACGCATCCTTCAGATCGATGGAGGCCATGAATTCCCCGACTCAGGGCAGCCACCACTGAGCGCAGGGATTCCATGCGGAACTTGCGAACCCGCACAAAGCGGTTCAGAGCTTTCAAGTCCAGAATCGGACGTACCTTGCCCTCCTTTCTGGGACAGTGAACAGATTGGAGTAGAACCCCCGAAATCTGTCCCGATGAGGCACCGGAACCACCACTCCCTGGGCCCGCAGGTCCCGCACCGCTAAGTGCAGATCCTGCAAACGCTCCGGAGACAGCTGAAGATTTGAGGGAAAAAATCTGCTCGCCGGCCGAGAGAGAAACTTGATCTTGTATCCAGATCGAACGATTTCCTGAACCCACCTGTCCCGAATGCAGGCCAGCCAGGGTTGAAGAAAACCGAGCAAACGTCCCCCCACCCCAGAACCGGGTGAGGGCGCCCCTTCAGGCCGAATTGGCATGGGCAGCGGACTGGCCGGACTTCTGCTTACCTGGTGGGCATCTCGCTTCTTCTGGGAGCCTTGGCCCTTGAAGGGCTTGCCCTTGTATTGCGACCGAAAGGCACGAAAGGACCCCTGAGAGGGCCTAAACGAGGTATTCTTCTTACCGCGAACAAACGTATTTTTGTGTGGGGTAAGAGAGTGCTCTTACCCCCGGAAATTCCCTTTATCAGAGTATCCAAAGACTCGCCAAAAAGGCGAGATCCCGCGTAGGGAAGATTAGCTAGAGTCTTGCGAGAGGATTGGTCAACCGACCAACATTTCAGCCATATCAGGCGACGGTTCAACACCACTACACTGGAGAGGCGTGCAGCCAAAGGGACTAAATCCAAGTCCGCATCGCACAAATACATGACACCCTGATGAATTTGATCTACCATAGCCAATGTTGTCGGTGGAGCAGAGTCAGCCACCAGGGTGCGCCTGAGCACCTGCGTCCAATCCGCAATACCTTGGCCTGCCATAATGGAAGCAAAAATAGGCTTCAGCATAGAACCAGCAACCGTATAAGCATGACGGGCCAGAGACTCCAATCTCCTGTCCGTAGGGTCCCGGAACACCGGGGTATCCTCAGCAGGAATCGCAGTAGATTTATTCAAAACTGCCACCGCGTGATCCACCTGAGGCGGCACACACCAACGCTCATCAGTGGCGCATGTTAATGGATAACGCAGCTTGAACTTACTCGGCACAGTAAAGGGCTTCTTCAAATTGCGCCATTGCTCATCAACAGCGCGCTGAAATTCCGCAGGGCAGGGAAAAACCTGCGCTGATTTGCGTTTCCTTTTCGTCCCATAAAAGGACATCAAAGCAGGAGGACACGGTTCATCCTGCAGATGCAGTGTTTCCTTGATAGAAGTAATCAACTCATCCATGAGTGCAAGCTCTTCAGGCGAGCCAGGGGGAGAAGTATCAACTCCTACCTCAGCCTCCCCCTCAGACCCCACAAGGTCCAGAGATGAACGAGACCCTGAGAAGGGCACTCCAGTCATAGCAGCCCCATCGCCCTCTGAATCAGAGGAAATAGATAACCTGGGCCGTTTTGCGGATCGATCAGCCATTAGCATCTGCACCTGAGAAGCCAAGTTCGCTACAACAGCAGCCAGATCAGCCCCCTCGGGGGATGCAGCAGCCCCTTGGCCCCCCACCAGGGTGGGAGGAAACTTGCAATCCTGAGAATCCATGCCCCAGTATCAACTGAAAAAAAGGACTGCCCCTTTAAGACCGCGGCGAGCGCAGCCCACCGCACACTACTGTATGTACCGACCCCCGCAGGGATAAGGAGCACTGAGCAAGGAAATACAGGATAAGGAAGGTAAAAACCTGGAGAGAGCACACAGCTGCTGCCACCGATCGCTGTTCCAGTGAAAAAGGAAGTGATGCAATGACTGACCGCCCTATATAGCCTATGAAGGCTTCACAAACATGGCCGCTCGGCTGAGGGAATCTAGGCAATAAGAAAATGGCGCCGACATGTGCTTGCAGGAGCGATCGCCGCCAAAATGGCGGCGTTTGGCGCCAAAACACCGCGCTGTACCACACAGGGCCGGTCACCACAGTTTGCCGAAAAAAATGGCGGCCCGCATCAGCGGTCGCCGTACAGCATGTCTGAGCCCAGTCTGCCCCATACATCTCACACAGCAGAGCGGGAGAGCCCCCCCCCCCCTGCAGCCCACAGAAAGGCATGCTAACACAGGAATCTGACAGGGAGCTCAGCCTTACACAGACATGCGGGTCACACAGTCACAGACTGACACCCAAACAGACAGGTCCCCACATAGAAATTTACTTACCATTCCGGATGGCGTGGGAAGCCTTCTCTAGCGACCAAACCGCTGTACTGAGGACAGGGAGTGTCGCAGCCAGGACGCAGTGGACTGCGGTGCGAAACCGCAAATGGCGTCCGGTGAGGTAGCCACCTCACAGGCAGCATCCCTGCAGCGAACAGGGATGGGTCGTTCAATATGCCAGGGAAACCTGAGCTGAACGCTAGATGGCAGGCTGGGGAAACCCCTGGCTCTCAGCCCTGGGATCCAGGGTGGCCAGTCCGAGACCCAGCTCCGCATGATCATCTTCATCCGAAGAAAACTAAACTAATGCTGAGAAAAAAACAGCTAAGTAAAAGAAAGAGAAAAATACTTGAAATAAAATCAAAAAGAGGATAGAAGGCTGAGACTGAAAGCCCCAGCACAGGAACAGCCAGCTACTCCTAAGCTAGGCAATTGAAAACTGAGTTGAGAATGCTGGAAGCAGGGAGGTATTGACTGAGGGGACCGCCCCCTAGGGGTGCGATATGCTAAAAGCTTTGATATTAACAAATCTTGTTGCCTAGCTACTCCTGCGGAGCAAAGGTCAATTACCCATTGGTGAAGATTATGAAGGGGCGGCGACTGTCGGAGGACGTAAGAGAAAATACTTTTTTCTGATATACATTGACGGACACAGCACTTTATCTTCTTGACCGTAGGGTTATACTGCCCCCTACAGGAGTAGGACACTAGGCAGAAAAAAAAAAAAAGAGTGCGCCTATGGGGCAGTCCCTGGGGGGTGTACTTCCACTTCCTGCGAACGGTCTTCAGTTTTGTAACAAGCAGTGACAGAATAAGCTAACCCAACTCCATAGAGGGGCGGTTGCTATGTCCGTCAATGAACATCAGAGAAATAGATTTTACGGTAAGTCAAAAATAACATTTCTCTTTCGTTCATTGACAGACAGCACTTCCTCTTCTTGACTGTAGGGGCATCCCAAAGCAGTGTCAAACATGAGGGGTGAGAATGGCAGAACAAAAACTTCCCCAAGGCTAAACCTAGCCAACCAGGTAACTTGGAGCTGAAATATCAACTGGAGCTCACCTGAAAAAAACACCCTCAAAGAGGACAAGACCTCTTAACAGCAGACTGCAAAACTTTGCAGCCAAAGGAAGCATCCGCAGATGCCAACACATCCACTTTATAAAACTTAGTGAATGTGTGTAGATGACCAGGTGGCTGCCTTGCAAACTTGCATCACTGACACCTTGTGACGGAAGGTCCAGGAGGCAATAAGCGCCCGAGTAGAGTGTGGCTTAAAGGGAAAGAAGGAACCTGACCATTAATAGAATAAGCCTGAACCACAGTCTAAACCATCTGGAAATAGTCACAGAAGAGGCAGCCAGCCCTTGCAAGGTCCATCCGTGAGGACAAATAGTAGGTCTGACTTTCGAAAAGACTCCGTAGCTGCCAGATACACCCTTATTGCCCGCACCACATCCAAGGAGTGCAAGCAACTTCCTTAGGATGAGATAAGGGTACCTGCGCTTATGGTGAGAAAAAATTATATAAATAATGCCTAAAAATGTATAAATTATTTAAAATATAAATATAAAGTGCTTTATGTGTGTCTAGAGCTGCTGCTAGACAAAAAGGAGGTTAACTTTTGGTGAATTATATAAAACGTGTCTGCGCTGCTCTTAAAAATATTTTTAGTGTTTTACTTATTATTTATGCACTTTATTATTACCACATGGTACATTAAAAATATTTCTAAGAGCAGCGCAGACACGTTTTATATAACTTCCTTAGGATGCTTAGGCTTTGGACACAGGGAGGGAAACACAATGTCTTCATTCAGATGAAAAGATGACCTTTAAAAAGGAACAACGGACATGGACGAGGAACCACCTTAATCCTGCGAACCACCAAATAAAGTGGACAAGACAGTGCCGCCAGTTCAGACACCCTGCGCGCAGAATAATGGCCACCAAAAAGGCCACCTTCTGAGACAATGTAAGCTTGGGAATCTTCCTAACATTTTTAAAGGGAGGCTACTTGAGAATGGACAACACCAAATTGAGGTCCCACAGCAGCAATAGAGACCGCACTGGGGGAATCAAGCGTCTCACGCACCAAAGTGTGGTCAACTGACATTGAAAGAAAACTGCCAAGGCCGAGACCTGGCCCTTGATGGTACTCAAGGCCAGGCGCTGCTCAACTCCTTGTTGCAGGAAAGCCAAGATCTGAGTCACTGAAAAGGAACAAGGGATTCACACCACGCAATGTACGTCTTCCACAATCGATGATAAAATCTTCCCAGGAATCACCAAGTCAGACAACCCTCTATCCTTCAGCACCTGGCTTGCAACAGCCAATCTGTCAAAGCCAGCGACTGTAAAGCAGGATAGCCTTTGGGACATCAGATTTTCCCTGAGAGGAAGTCTCCAAGGAGCATCGGTGATCAGCCGTGCCAGATTGGCGTACCAAGCCCGGCAAGGCCAGTCTGGAGCCACTAGGATGACCAGAATCTGTACAGCAGAGAGGACTCGAACGAATCGTTCTGCCCACCTTAGAATGCCGGCTACTTGCCGAGCCGCCAGTATACTTCTTGTGCCCCCTTGGTGATGGACATAGGCCACAGCCGTAGCATTGTCCAATTGAGTGATTTTCCCTGACGAAGTGCCGGAGAATTTAGCCACCAAACCAGGGACCCTCTCGTACTCCGGCTCAACAGGATCAGATTGTCCAGAGACTGAGGATCCTTGTTCCATTTTACCAGAATCTCCTTTTGCAGAGATCTCGTGTGGATCTGTGCAAATAGAACCACCTCCAAGGTAGACACCATCAGGCCCAGCCCCCGCATGCAAGTCCGAAGAAATGACCGTCTGCTGGATAGCAGAAGCCGAATTACCTCCTGCAACTTTTGAATTTTCTCCAGAGGAAGAAACACTCAGGCTGAACATGAATCCAGAGTCAGGCCCAGATAGTCAAGGCTTGTGGACGGAACCAGAGAAGACTTCTGAAGATTCATAATCCAACCGAACTTCCTCAGCAATTGCAGAGTAATCTCCAAATTGTCCAACAAGGCAGTCAAAGACTCTTCTTGAAAGAGCAGATCGTCCAGGTACCCCAATACCGCAATCCCCCGCTGACACAATAATGCTAGAACCGGGACCAACACTTTTCGTGAAAACCCGAGGCGCAGAGGCGGGACCAAAGAGTAATGCCACAAATTGATAATGCTCCTCACCCACGGCAAGGCGGAGGAAGAGCTGATGCGTGACATAATACCACGAATTGATAATGCTCCTCACCCACGGCAAAGCGGAGGAAGAGTTGATGGGCAACATATTGGGATATGAAGGTAGGCATCCTTGATGTAGATAGAGGCGAGAAAATCCCTGATGCAAGAACGCCTCCAATGTGCGCATGGACTCCATTCGGAACTTCTGTACCCGCACAAAGCAGTTTAGCGCCTAGAGGTCCAGCACTGGACGCACCTTGCCCTAGTTCCTAGGGACTGTAAACAGGTTTGAGTGAAAACAGACTTTGGAACCCTTTGAAGTAACAAGTCTTGCACCACGCCATAGAGATCCTTTAGGTGATCTGGTGACAGGCACAGGTTGGAGGGGAAGAACCTTTCCGGAGGATATGATCGAACCTCGATCTTGTAGCCGGAGCAAATGACTTAGTGGAACCACTTGTCCTGGATCAGGGAGGTCCACGGATCCAGAAAGCAGCAAAGATGTCTCCCCACCTCAGATACGCCCCTTCATGCGGAGGAATGATTGTTTTTAGGCATAACTGGCTCGTGGTTTGCTTGACCAAGACTTCTTGGAACCCCCAGCGGAGGCCCAAAAGGGTGTGGATCCCTTGTCTTGAGCCCGAGGTAAGAAAAGGCCGCTTGTGAGCCAAAAAGAAAGGTCCCCATCTGCGACGAGACTCCTTACCCTTGGAAGCCTGAGGAAGAAGCGTACTCTTTCCCCCTGTGAGACCTTTGATGATGTCATCCAAGGACGCTCCAAAGAAGTGATCCCCCATGAATGGAAGATCGGACAAGGCCTTTTTAGAAGCCTGGTCCCCAGACCAGCATTTCAGCCAGATAATGCGCTGCAGGACCACTGCTGAGACAGACATTCTAGAAATCGGGAGCGTTATCCACAGAGGCGTCACAGACAAACTGTAGCCCTTGGACCAACTGATTCAGCAGCTCCACAAAGGCAGGGGGGAGCAGTTTCTCCTCCAAGTCCCGGCGTAGCATTTTAGCCCATTCAGTCATAGCTTATGATGGTAGGGCAACAGTAAATGCTGGCCTAAGTGCCGACCCAGCCACAGTGAACATATGGCGGGTCAAGGTCACTGACCGCCTATCAGCCTGGTCTGTGAAGACCAGGAACTCTTCAACAGGAATTACAGTGGCTTTATTTAGTTACATGGTTACATAGTGAGGATGAAAAAAGAAACCAGTGTGTGTGTGTTTATGTCAAAAGTACATTGTATACCCCTGTATGTTGTGGTCATTAGGGTGCCTAATAGTTTTTTAAACTATCGATGCCACTCGCTGATACCACTGCATGTGGAAGAGAATTCCTTATTCTTACCGCTCTGACGGCATAGAACCCTTTATGCAGTTTAAGGTTAAACCGCTTCTCTTCTAATTTTAGCGAATGGCCGCAAGTCCTTTTAGATTCCCTTTAACGGAAAAATTTGTTCCCTATGCTGGGGGCACCACTACGGTATTTGTACATTGATATCAGATCCTCTCTCAAGCGTTCCTTCTCCAGAGAGAATAGGTTCAATGCTTGCAGTCTTTCCTTATAGCTGGGATCCTCCTGTCCCTTTATTCGTTTTGTTAGCCCTTCCCTGGACTCTCTCTAGTTCCAGCACATCCATCCTAAGGACCGATCCACAAAACTGGACGGCATACTCTGGATGCGGCCGGACCGAGTATTGTAGAGTTGGAGAATTATCGTTTTGTCTCTGGAGTTTAACCTGGAAACTGGGGAGTCCACTACAGCAGGTACTGACCATTTTTTAAGGAGACTCCTCGTAAGGGTACCGCATTGCAAAAGGCTTAGAGATTGCAAGGGTGCGTTTTGGGCACCCCCACTATTTTGGGACAATATTGTCAAAGAAGGCGGGAAAGGGAAACACCCTCGCCGCTTTTGAGGACCTGTGGGTGCCAAAGGTGACCCGCGCCTCTGATGCTGCATTGCATCTTCCATATGCAAAGTTTCCCGCACTGATACAATCAGTGCATCCACTAGCGTCTTTTCATAAGTGGCTAGAGGACCAGAGGAATCATCCTCACTATCTGAGCATGCAGGGTGCGTGGACGCAGACCCTGAATGGTAGCTTGCGTCCACAGCGGCCGAATCAGACTCTGGAATCTGAGCAGACAGAAGAAGCGGATGAAGGCGGGGGGCGCTTTATGTTAGCCCGTTTGCCCAGGACCAAATCTACTTTGGACACCAAGGACTCCAGGATCCCTGTTAGTGCAGACAGTTGTTGGGCCCCAGAGTACTACTGCTGCAATAGCAGGAAGAGAAAGCCCCACAAAAGGCACTCACCACACTGGTTAGGTACTCACGGCCCGAACTATCCGCACACCAAGGGGACGATCAGGAAAAGTAATATCGCCGTATCAGCACTAGAGGCTGACCACTGAATAACCGCCCATCTGACTCCAAAAACATGGCCGCCACTATTTGTAATGGGAAAACAGGAAAATGGCCGCTGAGGCTACACAAACATGGCCCCCCGATCTGTAGTACATAAGGCTACAAGAAAATGGCAGCACCACGTGGCTCCCGGGGGCCCCAGAGCACAAAAAATGATCCCATTAGGAAGGGGGGCCCTGGCAGGCACCCCCACCAGGCCCACCCCCCTCCCGAGGAACGATCGTTCGGTCGTTGGCGTACCCCCCCCCCCCCATCACCAGTGCAGCACTCAATGTAACCTAACAAGGTATGTCTGCCCCAGGAGGTGGGATGGTGTGGGCAGATTTGGGGCACAGGCCGCAATAGCCCACCGAGATGGGGGAACGCACACTGGGAGGGAGGGGAGCCCGGGGGTTCGACCATCCCTGGAAGGGGCCCACATCCACCCCAAAACCTGCCAGGGGTGGAGGCGGACAGCTACTTACCAAACCTGGAACAGGGTGGGCACCGCTCTGGACAGGACACCGCTCCATCATAATATGGGTGCTATTCGCCAGGAGGAAGCGCTGCGACTCAGGCCGAAGCCAGTTTGTATGCAACCGCGCGAGACGTATAACTCGCAGGCCAGCCCCCGTCCAGTGGGGCTATGTCGCAGGCCGACCTAGCAGAGAGCTGCTCTCTGCACGCACTCGCTGGCCAGGCTGGGGAGAGCCTAGGGATCTAGATTATCCAGTGGAACGCCCAGTCCGGCACTTGATTATAGATTCTCACAGGAACAAAATATTAAAGAGGAGAGAAATCGATTTAAAAAGAAAAAAATGCCAGGACTAGAGCTCCCAGCAAGGAACTAGGTCTTTACTCCTGACTAGGCAGAAATAAACTGAGGACCTATAGCAGGAAGTGGGAGTATACCCCCAGGGACTGCCCCATAGGCGTGCTTAAGCTTTTTTCGCTGCCTAGTGTTCTACTCCTGTAGGGGGCAGTATAACCTTACGGTCAAGAAGATGAAGTGCGGTGTCCGTCAATGAACGAAAGAAAAATCATTTTAAAAAGGAAAAAAATCGCCAGGACCAGAGATCCCAGCAAGGAACTAGGTCCTTACTAGGCAGAAAGAAAACTGAGTGCCTATAGCCGAGTGTGGGTGTACACCCCCTAGGACTGCACAAAGGTGTAATCAAGCTTTTTCCTGCCTAGTGTCCTACACCTGTAGGGGGCAGTATAACCCAATGGTTAAGAATAATAAGGAGCTGTGTCCGTCCCCCACACACTATGCCACCAACTTTAAAGTGTGTACAAACAGGAAGAAACCCCCCCAGCAAGGAAAAAAAAAAAAAAACTTACCAATCCCAGCCAGAGTATGCAGTCACATTAAGTGCCAGTACCGGCACCACATTCAACGTAGAATTAGAGCTGCTGAATGAGGCTGCGCGGTCATGTTGAACTTAAATATCTAGAAGGACAGCCCATACCCTTCGGTTCACAAGGTGGAAAGACCGTAGAAAAGGCAGACTCCAAAAAACAAAAATGACAGCTGCCACCACAAGACCACAAAAGCAGCCACCAGGGAGGCTGGTACTTAGAAGCAATACAAACTAGCTGGCGGGGCAAAGTGTCTCCCAGAGAAGCTAGAACACCTGGCTGTGTCCTGCTCATATAGACCAGCCTCAGACTTCCTAACCGGAGCAGAAATGCTACAGTTAAGGGCTGAAGCCCAAATCAACCATGGTGGCTGTGGATCTTGCTGTCATCCACAGAGGCCACAACCCATGCCTGCAAGTTTAACCAGAAAAGAGTGAACTCAACGGCACCCGAGGAGAAAGAAGAACATGCAATCTGACTGGGCAAAGTGTCCCACGGAGGAACCTGAAAACCCAAATCTTCAGGGTAGGATTTAAGGGGAGAAGTGGACCACCTTTGACTTCATTCAAGGCACTGCGACAAATCCGTTTTGAACTACTCAGACATATGAGCAACGAGAAAGAATATGCACCCTCACAAGCCAATTTGCAGATAGGGCAGGGAACTGCATGAGCACGTAGGCTGCATTGGAGGGGGGCTACCAAGAACTATATATCCTGTTTGTCACCCAGCCAGCAATTTCACTGAAGAGAAAAAAATCCATCAACAGGAACAAAAAAAATTGACCCAAGAGGCCATCTTAGGTCATGACTCCCAAGTGCTAAGTAAAAAAACAAGTTGGTTGTTGCAGATGGGAGGTTTGACGACCAGCAGGGGCCAACCCTGGGTTGCCTTTGTTTGTACTTTGTGTCCTACTCGTGCAAGTGACCAATCGATATCTAAATATTCAACTGTGTCCTTTAACTGCATTAGTAGTGGCCACTCTTAAATTAACACGTTTATGTTACAACACAGATACGCTCTATAACAATATGGGAGCTCAGATAATTTAATCACTGATTAGGGAATGCATGGCTACACAATACTTCATTATAGATAGGATTCCTTATGTCCGTGTTAAAGTGGACCTCACGGTTTTAAACTTTCGAAAAGTAAACATCCGGTCTTCTCTAATTTAATTTTGCTACTGGGACTTGAAATCTGATTTACTGCTAAGCCCTGCTAATTGCCATTGTGAATTACTTCAAAGCACCATGCATGCATTAGTGTGTTGTGGTGCTATTTATTTTGAATGACACCCAATACACACTTACGCTGCACAACACCACAAAGTAAAAACTGTGCATTATAGCGTGCTGCATCAGCAAAATGGTCTGGAGCATTGTGGTGCTTTGGCAGCCTACTGAAATTTTTAGACTGCCTTAAGGCGACTCACAGTAAATGGGGCCTTAGTTTGTCAGTAAAAGGCACTCTTAATGGACAGGCCAATACCAGTTGGTGGGAAATGTCAGGCCACAGTAATGGCAAGAGCCAAATGACCGAGCAAAGTCTTCCACTTACCTCTATGGAATTTTTGGCCCACAGGTCTGCCAAAACTCACTTCCTAGCAACTGCACAGCAAGGGAGCAGGATCTCACTGGTCCTGGCTAGCAAGGGAGCAAATCCATAGACACAGATGACCAGATGTTACTGACAAGTTGTGAGAAACAGGTTTGCTTGTGTGACATGGTCCAAATTGAAACTGAATCAGAGAAATGCACAGAATAATCTTTTCTGGGAATAGGCTATTTTTTTTTTTTTTAAGTAAACTCTGGGCAAATTATTTTCCCCCCTGTGCAGTGGGGACAGCGGAAATATACTTACCTGACCTGCCGATCCTCTCCGCACAAAACCAGTCCAGCACCCCCAAGTTTCAGTAGTCTTGAAATTGGACTGTTCCTGTCAGCATGCTCCATAGACTGGAGCAATCCACTGCTGGACCATGGAGGAGTGCAATTTTCCAGAGGCTCGGTGGATCAGGCGAGTATGAACTTGGTGCTTACCCCTAGAAAACAAACGAGCAGATGACCCATGCATGTGGGAAAAAAAAATTTGCCAGCAGTTGGCGTTTAATAAAGCCAACAGTAAGCATCTTGCAGTGTCTTCTATAAGAGAAGAGGTTTACTTTTAGAAAGTTGTAGAAGACTAAAATTAAATAGTAAACATATACAAGTGCTTTCACAGAAAGGGACACAGCATCTCTGAAATTATGTGGTGCACATTTTAAATACAAAAGTTGCTTGTCCTTAAACCCACTGTGAACATGAAGTAACATGAACTGTAAACCTGTTTTTAGATAACTGTGTAAGATAAAAAGCCTTGTGTGAAGCAGACCCCTTCAGCCTCCCTAATACTTACCTGAGCCCCATCTCTTTCCAGCGATATCCACGAGTCCCTCGGCCGTCCGGGACTCTCCCTCCTGATTGGCTAAGGCACAGCCATAGTACCATTGGCTTCCCTGGCTTTCAAAGTCTGTTAGCCAATCAGGAGAGGGAGGGGGGTGGGTGGGACAACTGCTCTGTCTGAATGGACACACAGAGCTGCAGCTCGACTTGGGTGCCACTATTGTAATCTGCTTGCTGTGAGGGCACTCAGCAGGAGGGAGGGGCCAGGAGCAGCAAAGAGGGGAGATCCGGGCTGCTCAGTGCAAAACCACTTCACAGAGGAGGGAAGTATAACATTTTTTTTTTTTTTTAAAAAACGAGACTTTACAATCACTTTCGATTAACCTTCAAAGACAACAGTATAAACAGAAGCATCCTTCATACAAAAGGAATAGGACACACTCATCTGTGGAAATAGAGCATTAACAAAATTTAATGTGTAAAATTGTCAAAAAATATATACACAAAAAAAAAACAGTTACAGGATTAGACACAATGGTATAAAAATGTAACCTTTCTACGAAGGCTTAGAGGAGATAGAGTGCACCTTGAATCCAGATTAAAGATCTGGCTTATGTTATGCAAGACTAATGATGGCAAGCTTTTAACAACTGTTAGTCTTTCTTTTCTATAGGTTGTGCTTTATGAAACAGCAAAAAATAAAGAAAGCATGAAAAATAACACTCTTAAAATGGTTTGCATTTCACTTTTTTATTGAGACTGCCCAAGTTGAAAGAAGTTTTCTCTTGATGGAAATTTAACCGAGCAGATACTCATGAAAAAAAAAAAAAAGTAATAAGGTTGCCGAACTCCATTTTATTGCTAAGAAACCAGGTGCACAGAACAACACAACCTTTGAGGACTGAAAACAAAGCTGGCTTCTTTACAAGACATACATATAAGAACCATAACAGCAGACTACCTACCCAAAAGAATCACTAAAATAGTAGCAATTTTATAGAAGGGAAAAACAAAATGTAAAACATTCTGTTCTAAAAGGGTTACCCAGCAACCCCCGACTAATAAATTTAAAGAGTCAGTCCATTCAAACTGTACATTTTATTTTCTAGTTGATGTCCACGAGTTCAATTTAAATACACAGGCTTTTTAATTACAAACTTCGGTGACAAGAACTCAATGTCTCAGCATCCCCACATCTCTTGCTAAATTTTTCATGCAATATACAAGGAAATTCAGGAAGAGCAGGACTCTTTTGTAATGGTTTTGTGTGGGCGTGCAGAGCGGAGATCCTAATATAAATATAAGGCGTTAGTGGGTCATTCAACTCTCAAGCAACTAATACTTAAATATTAACTTTGGTTGACTCTGACCCTTTAAATAAACGACTACACTTCCAAAAACAGTTTAATTGCATGATGGCTGGAGAGAAATAAAAGCACTTGATGTCATACTTAACTCTTCAGCACCACAGTAAAAAACAAGCACAATTCATCCATCGCTGCCCTTCTTACTTTCACCTGATAGTTAGGTGTTGACCCACCTCACAGCAAGCAACAGGGGAGGGAGTAAATACAGGAATACCACAATGGTGGATCTTCAAAGAAGGGCTTTGCAGCTATATATAAATTCCAAATAATAATACTTTTATTACAGCCCAATCCAAAATTAATTTTAGGTGTGTTTCATTCTTAAAAGGGATCAGTCATGAAGATTCTTTCTTGGCTGTAAAGTCTAGGATTTTAACAGCACTCTTAAACGCTTAAGCCACAGGGCAATCACAGCATCAAGTCATACTACTGTGCCAGGAAAAGTACATGGCTGTTTAGGAGTCTATCCATTGCCATCAGAGACTTGTCAAACAGTTAAGAATCAAAATGAGAGTCTCTTTAAAACCTTCTGCGTGCTAGAGATGCTTCACACTGGAGGTGCTCATTTGGTTAAAAAAAGCCGCTATTTATAAAAGGTACCTGTCTCCACTGTAAAGTGGTTGTAGCCACCATATTTTCTAGGCGGGCTCATTAGAAACTAGCAGTATGGCTAGTGTTCCACTAAGTAGACAGGTTACATCCTTCCAAAATCAACCCTACTTGAAAGTCGCAATGAAAATAAAATCTAGTACATTAAGGTATTTCCATTTGTTCCACACATAACAAGTCATACACAAAAGTATTCAATTGAAACCTGCCATCTCTAACAAGCATTTGCAGAATTATTTGGTATAACCTTTATCAAGCTAGCACAATACAACTGCTCATGTTAATACATCTGGATTCTGCAGCTCTATTTAGGCAAACCAGCAGTAACAAATAAGATCCATGGTGCTGGTGTAAAACTGGCAAAACGTACACATGTAAATATCTGGCAGTTCAATAGCAAATGATTATTAAAGATCTTTAAAGAAAGGCGTATTATAAGTTTAACACCTTAAGTGCATCAGCAGCGGTGGAAATCATGGCAAGATAGAAACGTTCATCTGTTCAGCTTGTAGAAAAAAATGTTAGTTGCGAAGCATAAAAATTCACAGATTCAACAGAGAAAACTCCACACGTGGATACAGTGCAGCAGACTAATGAGAGTTAAGTTGGCTGAACACACTTAACATGGAACACAAGCTATACTTCTCCAGACCGAGGACACAAACAATGGAAGACCGCGCTAGAGATACAGCATCATGAAAGTCTGTCAATAGGCACAACAATATACAATGCCTTGTAGTGTTTGGGTTAAAATATGGGTGAATATTTGCTGGTGATGCAATCAAATGCGCTTGATATGTACAGTTAACATTGATCTTCTATACTGGTCTATCCCTCCATTAGTCCATGTTTACACAATTTAATAGTTGGAAAAAAAAAAAAAAAAAGTACACCTTTGGTAATTGTAATACATATTTTCAAATAATCAAAGTACACAAGCAAACTGCAGAGTTAAATTTGGGCATGTAACAGATACAACACCTCCCCACAATGGTATGACAATACTAAAAACTCGTTAACATTCTGGGTGCAACAAGTCCTCAGACTCTAAAACATGAATTCCAGTAGACTCTTCACATCAAGAGGAATAAAAAAAAAAAAAAACAAGAAATAAGGCCACAATGGATTAATTTCTTGGTCAAAGACAGAGATGAGGCAAAGCAGTGTTTCTAAAAGCATGAGAAGAAAATGCTTACATTTCTATACAAAGAGCATATAAAAATACAAGACAGTAGAAAGGCAATAAGATGATTTTTTTTTTTTTTTTTTTAAAACCTCCGTCAGGAATTTTTTCCTTTTTTTTATTTATTTTTTTACTAACAAAGGTGTAGGGTAGGGTTTTGGCCAGGATATACATTTATGAATGGAGGAAGAAGGGAGACTCAAAGTTTGATAAAGGGTGAATCCACCCAATGCGGAGTCTTGGGTAATTGCCAATATGCTGAATCACACATTAGCTACTTATACTACGTTTAATTCCAGCGTTAAGTGTTCCCTGACAGTTATTAACTCTGCAGTCTTTATCAACCAGCGTTTTCTGGGTGGTATAAAGCACATACATTTAAGAGTAGCTGTGGAAGGGCATGGAACACCAACAGAAAGATCTTATTACCAAAATATTAGGAGAATTATGAGCAGCTTATGGTGATACATTTCACAGAAAAATGAAAATACCATTCTGGGTGAAATGTTGCTATGAACTACACAGTAATATCAGTAATGTTAATGAAGGAAGCATTAGGGGTCAGGAATATTTTTGCTGGTTTAAGTTATAAAGAAGCACACCTGGAAGGCACATGATGCTATGTAGTCTAGCAAAAGGTACAGGCTCAGTCAAAAGAATGACCAATTATAATTATGCTTCTTCTCAAATGATTTGGTCTTAACTGAAAGGGGAACAGTAAGGGTAAAGCTACACACAGTAGCAAACACTGCTGGCATTTATATATAAATGAAGTAGGCAACTAATTTCTCTCCAGAAAACAAAGGTTTGTAAAATACAAGAGCCACGGGGTGTCCAAAAATGCTCTATGGCAAATGTGTACTCTTAAACTGCCGAGTGGGCAGCTAAAGTGGGAACAAGATACAAAGAGAACAATATCAGACTCGGCACAAGATCCAGAACTATTCTACAAATTCCAAACACTGACAATTCAAAACGTCTTTCAGTTTCTTTTAGATTTAGGGTGACTACCATTTATACTTACCCTAAATCCTCTTAGCATTAGTATAGTCTGTCAAACCACCTGCCATTCCTTACTGCTCCATCTGCTGTGATTTTTGGAATGTCAAAATAAGAGTGACATGGTCCAAAAGCCATAGAATGAACAGTGAGTGGAGGAAATGGACAGAGGCGTTTAACTTTATGAGATTAACAGATGCAAGCATACCAATATACACAGTGACCCAATCGCCTTCAGCTCACACCACAAATACGTTATTTTTTTTCTTCATGATTTGACGTTTAGAAATTATCACTTGAAAACAAGACAAAATACGTTGTAGGACAGATAGGTTACAGTTATAGGTCACTGAACTGAAGTGCTACCAAACAGCTGCTCCTAACAGAATTGAAGCATATGGATCACACAGCTGTCTGGATTGAGATACTGTATGATATGCAGTAGGGTCCACATCTGGGTCCACCTTCAAGAAGTGTATTTTATCTTTCTTTTTGCTTAAAAAATTTCCGGAGGAAATAAATTCTAAATTCCTATCCTGCAAGTATATTATTCAACTGTTTTATTGTTTGTTGTTAGGGGACAAAATAAAATCATGTTGTAAGAAATGTTGCGTCCGCCTGAGGATTTTGTTTTGGAAGAAGATTAACCTATAGGCCTGTAACATTACATGACTACTGTAATACTTTCCATTAAAATGACTTTTTTCCATAGGGAAAACATTTCTGTGTAGGCATAATTTAAATGGTAACAAGTACTGACCAAACAGAGTAGGATTTTAAGAGTTAATACTGGAAGGTTCCTAAATATGTTATTTAAGTGTTACGTTTGCTACTGCTTGAAAAGCACTACTGAAACATATTTTCCAGATGTTCTTAACCATTTGAAAAAGAGCTTAGTGATTCTGTTTGAAGCTGAATTGTTCTCCTGTGCACTTAAAACGATTTCAGTGCCAAACTGCAGCTAAACTGAATATGTCCAAGGGAGTAATTCAGTGCAGGCAGGATTTTTCACAAAGCAATTCTGTTTTCATCCAAAGCAAGACCAGGCAGGCCTAGAGTGACAATAGCATTTGAAAACCCAAATATCTAGCTGACTTTGTTAAAAGACAGAGCAGCACTGACCTCCAAACTGCAGAAAAAAAAACACAACCTATCTTAGTTGAAATGAGGGCATTGCAGTAACTGGTAGGCTGCAGCCTTTGCAAGACCGAAGCCTTAAACCGCTCAGACCACAGAAAGTCTGCACTAGCTAAATACTAAAATTTCACTTTTAAAAGAAGTTCAAGTATGGGGTTAGAAATGTGCAGGTGTGGGTATGATGCCGAGATTCAAACCATGTACGGGCTCACTGAATGTACCCAAGTTGATCAACTTGGGTATAAACAGTTTGCCAGATATTACATGCAATTATTTCAGGCGGCTGTTATATCCCCTAGACATAATCAGAGTGTTATCCCGGTGGGGCGGCTTCCCCCCCTGCTGGGGGAACACAATGGTTTGGTGGGTGGGATTCCCTTGTTAACACTGTCTGTGCTGTAGGAATGAAATTTGCTACGTCTATGGCTGACCTTACACAGGATCAAAAATGTCCAAACAGAAGCACCAGTCGGTTCTGCAGAGGTTGGTCATCCCCTCTTGCTAGGAAGGATATGTTCACTTCTAGTGCAATTACATTTTCATATCACCCCTTCTCCCTTTTGCACTTTCAAAATATGTCGCTTAAAATCCCACACTCTAAGCCCTTCACTTTGTAGTCCACCTGGCACCACATGTATTTTAGCAGAAGGTTTAAGGGCATTACCTGCATAGGTGAGCCATGGCCTCCTTTCACTTCAATAGAAAATTAATCTACAGCAAGCTTTCCATTGCCACTGTGAAGATATCGGTCAGAGGCTATAGAGGACCAGGAATGCAGTACATCAAAGATTTTACAAGTGTAGCCTTAGAGTAAAAAGTGCTAGGAAAAGGGAGCAAAAAGGGATGAGGGATTGTATCCTTCAAGGTTGTGTAGAATAGTATTCATGTTTCAACAGGGCTAAAATTGTAATTGTTCATCAAAGCTTTGCCAGCCCTATATAGCGTCCAAGGGGCACTGACTCACAAACTTTCCTTCCACAGTTGTTAAAACATTAACTCTACTAAACATATCTGGGAATGCTTGAAAAGAAAAGGCATACTGTAACATCTATCCATCGCTAGAATGCTATAGTGAAAGAAAAATATGGATTCGAAATTCAAGAAAAACACAATATCTATGGTAGAATATAACAGAAGGTATGGCAGAAGGTAAAATGGTGAATAGATTAAATACGAAGAAACATAGGCTGTTAGAGGACTAACGTTTTTGATTGATTTCATTGACAATTATGTATAATCTTAAAAAAGTATTTATAAAAGATAAAATATAATTCTTAGTGGTGGATTCAGATAATGCAGACACAATTTTAAAAGGCTAGCTGTTTTTCTGTTAGTTCCTTAGATTCCGAGTCTGCGTCCAAAATCGGCATCTGGCTACCCCTAAATCTTCA
The DNA here is from genome assembly GCF_965119305.1 of Pelophylax lessonae. Classification (NCBI taxonomy): domain Eukaryota; kingdom Metazoa; phylum Chordata; class Amphibia; order Anura; family Ranidae; genus Pelophylax; species Pelophylax lessonae. The sequence continues at coordinate 771,718,247 of NC_138768.1, forward strand.
GCCACTTCAATCTCAGCATAACCTGCCAAGCAATTGATAGCAAGGTAGAATGGAAAACTACATTTCTTAAAACCTGGAAGCCTAAGCTTGCCTAATGTACAAGGAAAAGTATTCTGCTGAACCACTTATTAAGGGTTACATGGGGTTTAGTGACACACAGATAATGTGTCAGAGAGCTGCTGTGGTAACATCAGAAATGGAGATATGAATGCATGCATGAAAAACAGGAGAACAAAGTGTGAAGACTGGGAATAAGAATATTTTAAGTGCTTAAATTTAGTTAATGCCCAGAACACTTTGGCATTGTGCAATACATATTAGTTAATTTCAGCAAAATGGCTATCAATGTAATACTTCACCCAGCAAGTGGAACAGCAGGAAGCTTAAAGTAAACCTTTCCTGAGTGAAAATGGTAGGCTGCTATTACGAACTTTCTTCTGCAAATACTAGTTGTCTGGCTATTATACTGACCCACTAAACAGGTATGCAGATCAAAAAAAATCAGAGCAATGTCAGAACCCAATCTGCATAGTTGTTCAGAACTCAGACGATTGGCATGACAGCCATCACTAGCACTGACAGAACAAATAGTCTGCAATGGCAGCCACACATGCCCCAATGTGATATCACAGGAATATGTGGCAGTCCTTACAATTCACATATAACAGTGTTTCTATTGTAGCCAATGGAAGAATAAAATCCCTGGCTCAAATGTGCCTTGATTCTGAGACTGCTCTGGCAGACTCCTTTATTTATGCAAAATCTATAAGAAAGATGCTAAGGGCTCTTTCACACGGGCGCTCTGTATGTCCGTATTTCATCCCATTTTTTTGCAGATGAAAAACGGACATAATGCATGGCAATGGGATTGCGGATGTCAGCGGAAGACTATCCGCTGACATCCGATTTTCGTCCTTTCAGTTCTGTTCCGTTTTTTTGGAACGCAACAGAACTGTATTTTTCTTCCGTTTAATAAAGCAACGGATGCAAAATCAGATGTCAGCGGTGTCATCTGCTGACATCCGCAATCCCCATAGACATGCATTATGTCCGTATATCATCCGCAAACAGATGGGATGATATGCGGACATAGGGAGCGGATGACACAAGTGTCATCCGTGTCCGTGAAAAAAAAAAAAGTGCCGCAGCGGAATAAAAGAATCAGAGCGGCCGTGTGAAAGAGCCCTAAATATACTGAACCAATGTGTATTTTAGTTTTGTAGCCATTCAATGAGGCTCTGCAATTTGGAAATATATGTGCGCGTCAATAAGTTTGGTTCAAATTATTTGATTAAAAAAATAAAATAAGAAAAAATATATTTTAGGAGGTAAATAGCAGAAATGATCCTCAGCTAAGAATCTAAGATATGCATTTTAAAACAATTTAAACATAAATCCAGAAAATTTAAAAAAAAACCTGCAATTTCTTTTACATTTGCCCTTACATCCTAAATGCTGGAGACTTCTAGCTAGTTATGAGACAACCTTAAATCCTCTTCTCCCTGCGTTGACAATTGTTGATACTCCAGAACCAGACTCTCTAGTTCTGTACTGTAAGCCTATGCTGACCTGGTGTGGTGTGGTGTGTCCATGACAGCCTGGGCTCACAAAAAAAAAAAAAGTTAAATGATGCTGGATGTTATTCCACCCAGAGAAAGATCAGCACTGGACCACAGAGACTGTGGGGACAGCATTAGATAGGAGGCAAGTACTGTGTTTTTTAATGCAGCTATTACATTTTTCTTTTTTTTTTTTTACAAAAATGTAGTTCTACTTTAACATCTCAGTCCTTTTTACCTTTATCATCCCTCAAATTTAAGCCACAGTGTACACTCCGATACACTAGGATTTATTGGTCCAGGCGGTAGCCATTGGGCACCACATCCCTATATTACGTAAAGTCTACAAAACATCATTTGTTGGATGAGAGACTTTTTAGGTGCCAAAAACACATTGCACAGAAAATTGTTACATAGCATATACACAAAAATGTTTTAAAAAAATTTGATGACCAAGTTAATAGTCCTTATATCTCTAGAACAATGTACATAGGAAAACATGTCTAACCTAAAATGCCTCGTCACCACCTAACACAGCTATATGGTACAAATAGAAAAAGTAGAGGCACTCGGCAAGGAGGATGGTCATTGCAGATAGTTACACAAACATAGGCTAACTTATTCCTGTGAATAAAGATTGTATGGCTGCTCTAGAGACAGGCATCTGTTCAATCCTGTGACAAACTATAACTTTCACTAAGTTAGCTACTGGTGCCGCAATCTGGTTACCCAAGCCTAGTACACATGAGCTGAATGTCGGGTGGCATAGACCAGGTAAATAGAAACTGGCCGACATTCCGCCCATGTGTACTGGAGTAGGGCCGGCTTCTGTCGAAGGGGCATGACCGAAAAAGGTCTGCCGATTGGCTCCTAATCACCCCTCTCAGCCCTTGGCTAACCAGGGTGTTCTGTTGTGTTCTTACAGAGGGACAACCTCACTTACCAGAACAGTAGGGGAGATCACTGTAAGAATGTCAGATTGTTAGTACAAAGACTCCTCCTGAGCGGTCAGTTTTTTTTCCCGTTTAGCCCTGCTGGGTTGAATGAAAAAACCTACTAGTGTTTAAGAGGCTTTACAAGCTGTGTGCATCTTAATCTCCTCCTCCCAGTGGCCCCACACAGGGGAATAAATCCATCAGTTTCCTGTGGGCGCAGTGCTGAAATCAATCGCATGCTTTGGTCTTAAATATCAATATTGACTCTTGTCTCCTAAAGAAGTGAACAGTGAAATGTGTTGAGACCGATTGACCACTATGCATAGAAACTTTGCTACATAAAGTACTATTACTAGGTCATCAAGTTTTTTTTCTTTTTTAATTTGTGTATATGCTATTTAATGACGATTACAATGTATTTTACGCAACAATTTGTTTAGCTTGTGTTTTCGGCACCTAAAAAGTCCCTCATCCAGCTAAAGGATGTTTTGTAGCATGAACTCCCCCCCTACCAGATTAGTTTCTTTAGGGTCTGGTGACATGTTCATTTGCATTGAATTAAGTTAGCCAGCCAGTCATTCACTTTGAATGAGTTCTTAAAGTGGTTCCAAAGCCTCAAGGTTTTTTTTACCTTAATACATTCTCGCCCCCTCACCCCCCTTATACTTACCTGAACCCCATCACAATCCAGCGCTGTGCATGAGAGCTGCGGCTCTCTTGGTTTTGTCCCTCTTACCTGGACAGATCAATAGCAGCGGAAGCCATTGGAGTATGCTCTAGTCAATCAACTACAGTGACAGGGAGTGGGACCAAGTCCCGCTGTCTGAGCCAATGGACGCACCAGCAGGGCTCAAGTGACCCTATGAGAATTGGTTTCTTATTGGGGGCACCAGAGCAAGAGCCAGAAGTGAGGGACCCAAGAAGAGGAGGAATGGGGCCGCTCTGTGCAATTCTATAGCACAGAGCAGGTAAGTATAGACATGTTTGTTATTTTAAAAACAAATTTACTTTACAACCACTTTAATGCAATAGACAAGGCACATGCACTATTTTTGGCAATGCAGTGCACCACAACGGACACACAACTTTTACATCTGTGTGCTGTGCTACAGTGCATGGGTGTTTGTTATTACGGTAAATGCACTTTGGGTGCCATTATAAGTGAGAGGCACCAAATGCAATGAACATACACAGCATGCACTGAAAGTCACCCAGCTGTTTTCCCGGTCCCAATTTCTTTCATCTTAAAAAGGCAATGTGTCATTAAGCCAAACAGATTTCTAGTGGTAGTTGCCACTGTCTGATATGCAAATCTGTATACTATTTACAAGGGAGTCAATTGGCTTGCAGTAATATCAAACAGGTGCTTCACTGTTCTACACACAGAATGCAGCTTGTATTCAGAAAGGTATTTAGCTTGATGAGAGATTCCCTTTGAGGTTTATAGTAGAGATGGCTTTGCTAGAGGAATAAAAAGTTTAATGAAGACTGCTGTATAACACATTCATGAAAGGTGCCCTGTAGGCAAGACTCACTTAAAGACAACCTTTTAGCTAAAGTGGCAATAGCTCTGGAGCAAAAAAATTATAATTTGAAATGCTATTTCCAAAAAAGTGAAAGATCTTCAAAAATGTTTGATTCCTAATTGAAAAGAATAGGTAGCTTTAAAAGAAGCGTACCACTTGAAAAGTACCTGTTGTCTACATCAACATAAACCAGTAATATCACAGGAGCAAGATCATTGGCTTAGTCCAATATATTCTGCCTCTGCAATGTCATGAGGCAGGTACACTTTAAGCAGTGTAAAACAATATAAGGTATCTAGATGAAGACTAGTGCCAAAACGGCAGAAAAAACAACAACATAAGCCATAGAGGACAAGTCAAATATGAAAAAAAAAAAAAAAAAAAAAATGTAATGAGACACTTAACTTACAATAGAAGATATGTACAAAATTTAAAAAACCTGAACCTTAAACATAAAAAAAATGCTATTTATGTTTTTTTACTTAAACAGAATTAAATAAAATATTCATATTTGATGCATGGAGTTGCAGGATATGAAAATGATTGTTTAAATGCCATGTATATTTTGCAAGGTTTTTTTTTTTTTTTTTTAATTTTTTGGGTTACGTTAGGACCATAAATAGTCTCTATAAATACATTAGCTTCTTCATTGAAGAGAACAGCTACGGTCTCTTGTCGATGAAGAGGCTACAGGTAAGAAAACATATACATATATATTTACATACAACAGTGAGTCTTCAGTTGGTATCTGAACACTAAATCAATCTGCTCTTGTCCAAATCACAGATGGTAGTGGTCATTTAAAGAACACCTACCAAAACTATTCATTTAGTGTTGAGAGTGATTACGACATCTGATGTGTAAAGTTAACCTATGAAACTTTATTGTGAAACCCTGCAAGCATGGTATTCCTCCAAGAACTCTAACCCATAATCACATTGTCTACATCTGTCTCTATGTTGTACCAACAGGTGCTCTTGATAGGGTCAGCTGTAAGTTAAGTGACCCTGTGGCCAAAGCCATGGGCATTCAAATATTTCCATATTCATAACAAGCAGCAAATTAGCTTTAAAACAAGCCATCATGGACCTCTGTAGCCTCTTTGAAGAAAGTCACCCTTAAAGTCTACAATAGAAATCTTAAGCCCCCATACAAATGGGCTGATATCGGTTTTAATCAGCCGGTACAGTAAATACCGTCTGACATTCATCTCACGTGTATAGGTTATTGTTTGATAGAAGAGGATCTCATGACCAGCTTCTGTCGAAATAGAGCATGTTGGAAAACCAGCAGCTGATCGGCATTGGAACAGTGCTTTCAGCCAATGGCTGCGAATGCTGCCTGGTGTGTTCTGGTGTGGTCCCCCCTGTCAGAACACAATAGCTCAGCGGGGAGATTGCTGTACTAACATTGCACTGTTAGTACAGGACCTTTTCAGAAAAAGACTAAGGGCTAATTTATACTTGCTTCAAAACATGGGATCGGACACGATTTTTTAAAGCACTCCAAACGCCAATCAAAGTCCCTGTCAATAGCTAAAATGGCTAGCTTACAATCCTGTTCACACGTTTTGTTTGCTTTGCTTTAAAAATTATACACCATGTTGCTTTAGTAGTGGCTTCAATTCGTCTTCAAAGCCTCCACAGAAGTCTATGATAAAGCTCGCTTGAAGCACCTGCAGCTTTTGAGAGGCTTTTATTCAGCTTCACTTTGTTTTGGAGGTATTGCAGGTATGGGATATCAACACACACAGGGCTTCTGAAGCCAAGCTTCATTAAAGCACCACTGAAGCATCAAAAACGCATCAAAAAGCACGCTGAAGCCGTAGGCGCTTTTAACATGCATTAAAGTCGAAGCAAGCGTAAATGAGCCCTTACCGTGTGTACCAGGTTTTAGCTCATCTCCCCTTGTATCCACTTGCCAACAACAGGGATTTGGCAGCGTGCCAGCCTTCTTAATGTAAACCACCAGCAGATGTTCATTCTAAAATCATCCTACATAGGACGACAACCTTATTTCCCAGTATTTGTTGTGAACCATTAAAAATTGTTCCATAGTGCCTGCAGCTAGATACTAGTTATAACTTTTTTTTTTTTTTTCTAAAGCTTATGGCAAGGTGGCAAATACTTTACAGCACTGTTTTTTGACTTTACACATCAGTGGCACAGATCATCCACCACACAAAATAAAGCTGATTTGGAAGGAGTTCTCTTAATACCAGCTGGAGGGTCACAGGATCACTGCTCCTCAACTACACTTAACAAAAACTGGGTATACTAGACAATGACTTAATAGAGAGCACTATCCACATACACAGTTTGTATTGCAGGCAAGGTAGAGGCATTTTTTTAAAGCTTTTGCACAGACTTCATAAAATCAAATAAAAAAAAAAAAAAAAAAAGTGTTGGCCTTTACAAGGTTTGACATGCTGAAATAAAAACAAAATCAGTTCATGTATAAAAAAAAGAAAAGTTCTCTTAAAAAAATTCCAGCCATTGACCAAAAATATATATATATAATTTTTTTGTAACTGGAAGAGTATGATTAAAATACACCAGTATAATCAGGTTGGAGCCCGATTATACCTTAGGAAAAACAAATATTTGGTAACAAAAGTGTACTATATGTTGTGATATAAAAAGGTATGGTGAAAATGTACCTTTTACTAAAGCTTATACAAGGCTGTTGGTCCATAAAATCTATGTTATGCTCATGCAGTCTAGTTTGCTGAAGGTTTTTACCCCCAAAAAACCACATTTTCTATTTCTGCCCATTTTTTTTCTTAAAAAAATATGGCTAAAACAGATATACAGTGGTGTTGTTAGACCTATTTTATATGTTTTTATTCCATTTCATTATTGTGGCTTAAAATTTTGCTCGGCACTTGCAGTTCAAAAAAGGTTCAGGTGATACGAACAATTATGGAGAAAGATTTTTTTCCCCATAAAAGCACAAAAGAAAAACCTAAAAAGAAACAGCCAAAAAAAAAAAAAAAAGAAGATAAAAAAAAAAAAAAAAAAAGTTCATTATACATGTCCTTCCATGTAAAAACTAAAAGTCAGCTGAAGTCCAGATACAAAAGTTTGTGGTTAGGACACTACTGCTGCGGTGGATGATGTGACATTGCTGGAATTTGTGCTGACGTTTGTGTAACTTCCCTCGCTGTTCGTGCTGGAATCGTTTGAGGCCAGGAGACTGGAGTTGGCTCGCAGAATGGCACCTGCTGCGCTACAATGTGGCCGAGGTCCAGGCTCTGGGGTGTAGGTGAAGGTAAGGCTGGTGGAATAGATGATGCCATCATTCCGGACCAATGTAACTGGCACTTGCACTGGCTGGCGTACCCATCTCCAGCCCTCTCGGAAAGCGGAAATGTCAGGGACAACGCATAACATGCTTTCTGCACACCTAGGTGGAAAAGTCACAAATTGAAGCAAGTTTAGAGTAATTAAGGTGGAAGCTTCAGAGAAAAACATGTAAATTGTGTAAAAAGGAAAATACTCAAAGGCAGAAACATGCACATGATTTTGAATATGTTAATGTAAAACATTTGCTTTATCAAATAAAAAGGCAAAAGGTAACAAATAAAGAAAATGATATATCAAGCTTGGGCGACTTGCAGGTCCAGGTGCTGTGGAACCATAATCAAGCAAGTAGCTAGAGTTTTGCAAGTTGTACTTGCCTGTGACACACTAGATGCAAACGAAAAGGAGACAAGTAAAATAAAGTAAAAGTATATCTAAATTATATAAATACCTGTACATTGTTTCTGCCTCCACATCCCCAAACCAAACACGCAAATTTGGAGTGAAGTTCTGCCCTGTAAGTTCCAACATTGCTACATCTCCACCACCATTCAGCTATTAGGGGAAAAAAAAAATATATTTTTAAACACCTACTCTCCAATCCCTAATGTCTGCCTTACAGTAAGCAGGTTATATTTCAAACAGAAACTTTTTTGGAGCGAGAGGAGAAGTAATGAGGAGACACTTAACAGTCAGAAATGAAAAGGTGACCATGGTTTTCCTTTAAATCAAATAGGGATGGGGGGGTCGCATAAAGAAGATCAGCAATGGCAATCCCATGATTTCCATATTTGGGCCCCTTCCCACCGATGTGCACTGTAGTAACTCACATTTCACAACTGCTTATGAAAATTATGCAGCTGAGCAGGCGGATGACAGGTCCTTTTCCGCTTTGCTTGTGCAGAGTGGACACGGACACAGCCCACTTATTCACTGAGTGGTCAGATAGAAACTGACTGCCTGTCTGTTTACATCCAACTGTCATCCGATTGGATCCAATTCCCCCATCCATCTGTTTATACACCGGATCGGATGTCAGCGGGTGTATCCGCTGCTCTATAGAGGGAAATCGATGGTCCGAACCACCTAAAAAACTGACAGGCGGACCTGATCGCCAAATTTGCTATATATTATATATATATATATATATATATATATATATATATATATATATATATATATATATATATATACATACATACACACACACACACACACACACACATTTGTGTTTTACCATTTGACGACTGAGAATTATGGTGTAGAGTAGGGGAAGCATTAGAACCTCTGTCAGATTTTTATTGCTATCTGTGCCCCCTGCTGGGGAGATTTACCCCATTTGTCATGGTTACAAATAAAAATGTTACTGTTACCACAAAGACAGTGAGATCTTACAGTAGGGATACCTGTCCTGGTGAAAACTATTTAAAAGGGGAATTTCCTTCAGTTTTTAACATATTTCCTCTAATTTGACCTCCTGTTCTGATAACGCAAGATAAAAAAATCTCCACATCCACAACCGGACACACAAAAAATAAAAGAGTTTTAAACCTTCTACTTTATCCAAAACATTAATAAATTGTAACTTTGCACATACACAAAAATGCTATATGTACAATTAAAAAAAAAAACGCTCTGAGCAGCAGTACATTATACAAATTGAAACGATTTGAAATTGAAATGCAGTTGCATGCAATTATGTTCTATATGCACAGGCTTCAAAGGAATGCTTGGTGTAGAGGTTGTAAAGTTAAGTTGAACTGCTCAGTGCACACACTGTTCACTGAAGAACTGTCTTTTGCAGTGTAAGCTCACAACATTAAAGCTAGATTATCCCACTGTTTACAACTATTGCTGTGTCTCTTGGAGAGTTTCATTTACTTTCTGTCCAGGTGAAGCAACAGGTGGTGAGGGAAAACCTTTCCAACATGGAAACCGAAGGTAAAAAAAAAAACCGACGGGTTCTAAAATATCCCACTCCATCTAAAATAATTACAAAACGTTCCGCCTGGAATTTCACTTATTACTGCACGGTTCGATTCACACATTTTGGGGCATTAATGTGCGTGGTTACGGGCATTGCGTTAGAATAGCACTACGGTGTATGTATCATTTCCATTGAATTTTCCATTGTAATATTGCAAAAGAAAAGATTCCACCTAAGAGACGACAGACAGACAGAATGATACACTATTTAGGAAAAAAGATGTAAAAAAAAATAAAATTAGATTCATCATTATTTTAAGTGTGCATAACAGAAGTCCAAACATAGGTTACAATACCTGCAGGCTCTCCACAACAGGTACAGGAGTCACAGGTGCATGGACTGGTCCCATGCCTTCATAGAAAGTGTATTCTGCTTTATCCGTACTAATGATTGTCCATGATGCGCCATCATTGATCATTTCTTTGTTTGGCTCTTTGGGGCATGGAGTGGCCTTTAAGTAAAAATGAACGATTGTATATAAGCGATTATAAATGGTCATTTCTTTCAAAAATAAACATGTTGTATTTACCTTCATTGGTATTCCTCCTCTTCTGGGAACCTCTGCTCTAGGCTATTCCTCTTCCGCTTGTGCCACCATAGAAAGCTATTGCTATGGAGGCACACAGGCGGGCTTTTTAGTGGGGAAGGGGGGTGTTTCGTAGAAACAAGTGAGACCTTTTTAACATTAATGTAGGGAATGCATTAAGTTAAAAATGTCCAGCCTTTAGAAACATTTTAAAAAAAGAAGCGCTGGAAACAAAATAAACAAACATACTCACCTAGATGGCTGCAGCATCAATTTGATGTTGCAGCTGTTGCCTGCCAGCTTCACACCGAGAACTGAGCAATAAAAAAAAAAAAAAAATCACTGATCTTGGGTTTGCTCTGACAGGCCAAAACTTAAAGTGGAGTTCCACCCATTTTTGGAACTTTAGATCTATGTAATCCCCTTTAAAACGGCTTTTACCAATGGAAACTTTTTTTTTTTTGCTAGTAAATACCTTAATTTCTGCTTTATTCCTCCTCTCCTCACTTCCGGGTCCGATCGGCGATGACGTCATTCGGCGATTCGCAGTGTCTGCTGGGATGTATTCTATTCCAGAAATCTCGCAGTAGCTGAGCTGTAGTGAGCCGTGCCTGCCCCGCCTCCTCTCATTAAGTTGTATTGTATGAATGTATTAAGGCCGTTCTCTGCCCCGCCTCCTCTCATTGGTTGTATTGTATGAATGTATTAAGGCTGTTCTCTGCCCTGCCTCCGCCCCGCCTCCTCTCATTGGTTGTATTGTATGAATGTATTAAGGCCGTTCTCTGCCCCGCCTCCTCTCTTTGAGTTGTATTGTATGAATACAACTCAATGATTGGAGGCGGGCAGAGGAGGCGGGGCGGAGGCAGGGCAGAGAATGGCCTTAATACATTCATACAATACAACCAATGAGAGGAGGCGGGGCGCGGAGGCAGGGCAGAGAACAGCCTTAATACATTCATACAATACAACCAATGAGAGGAGGCGGGGCAGGCACGGCTCACTACAGCTCAGCTACTGCGAGATTTCTGGAATAGAATACATCCCAGCAGACACTGCGAATCGCCGAATGACGTCATCGCCGATCGGACCCGGAAGTGAGGTGAGGAGGAATAAAGGAGAAATTAAGGTATTTACTAGCAAAAAAAAAAAAAAAAGTTTCCATTGGTAAAAGCCGTATTAAAGGGGATTACATACAGCTATGTATTCCAACCTATTAAAAATGGGTGGAACTCCGCTTTAAGTCAGAGTACTAATGCTCAATGATAGGGAAATTCCTATGGGAGATAAGGTGGAAAACCAACAATCCATCTACACTGGAGCTTAAAGCTATATGCGTGAGTTTTAAACTCTATAACCAGGTGGTAATTTGCAATATTGATTAAATCCCTTCCGACAGCCCTAAACTAATCAGAGTGAGTTGGAAGCACCGAGTACAGTAGGACTATCCCTGCCCCAATCTACAGTCAAACATTTGCAGTGCAAGGCAGAAGGAAATATAGCTCAGGGTATAAGGCAAGGTTTCAGATATTCATGATCCCCACAGCTGAGTGCAGGTTTAGGGTTAGCTGAGTAAAGGTGACCAGGAAGCAGTAGGAACCGACCAAGGATTGAAGATCCACGTGGCCCGTGCAAGAGGCTGCAGAAGCAGCGGGAAAGTACTTCCCCATGTTGAATGCTTAAAAAAGAACATAAAGCTCTTGAACACTCAATGATGTCAGAGTTTCTGGTGCACGGTCTAAAAAAACCTACTCGCAAAGATAAAAGGTCACAGTTCAGGACCTGGGAAGTGCTCTGCAGCTAACTTTTATCACTACACCTAGGTCTGAAAAGCACCAGAATGCAGAACTCCATGTCCTGCACCAAAGCCTGTGTCCACAACAAGGTCCAGATATAGAACATCAAAGTCAATCTGAGAAAAGGCTGACCTGAATAGCTGCATATCCTTGCTTGGCAGCAATGTAGCAGGAATCTTGATTGGAAAGAAAAAATAGCTGAGAAAAAAAAGTGTTAGACTCTTCTCATGAAAGCTGAGATGTCCATACTCCTAGCACACTAGCAACAACTCAGGCTTGTTGGAAGTAGGAGGGGCTATGCTGGGCTGTCCTACAGTTTGCCAGTGTCCAATGCTCCTGTACTCTTGTAGGTGACAGTATTATACTTCCTGTGCTCCTCAATGGACAAGAGGAATGAAGGATTTGTCTCACTGAAAGGGCATAAAGAAGTTGTTTCATTATGACTGAGAGGCTTATGCAACATATAGCAACTGAATTTGCCATTTGTTTAGACCAGTGGTCCTCAACCCTGGTCCTCAGGGCCCACTAACAGGCCAGGTTTGCAAGATAACTGAAAAATATCCCAGGTGATATAATTTGCTGCTCAGTGATTGCAGTACTCTAGTCTGCATCTCCCCAAGGTAATACTTAAAATCTGGCCTGTTAGTGGGCCCTGAGGACAGGAGCTGAGGACCACTGCTTTAGACTGCCAAATGAGCCTTTAGATGTACTTTCAATTGTGTTTCAATTTGGTTCAAGCTTTTTTACATTTCCCAGAGAAAGCTGCTGCAATGGAAATGTCATACTCACTGGCTGTGACGACTATGGACTGGTTTCCGGACAAGTAGCCTTTAATCACCATCTGTTACTATGCCTCATCTACAAATCGTCATTATGAAGGGTAATACTGGGTTTATAAGGTTACATAGTAGATGAGGTTGAATAAAGACAATAGTCCATCCAGTTCAACCTGTGTAGGTGTGTGGCTGTAATCATCTCACATAGCCCTGAATGTTCTGATTCTTGAGATGTACGTCTAAGAGTCTTTTGAAAGCCACCATACTTCCCGCAGAAACCACCTCTTGTGGTAGAGAATTCCACAATCTTGTAGCCCTCACAGTAAAGAACCCCCCATGTTGCCTGAGGTTAAAACGCTTCTCCTCTAATCGCATTGTATGCCCTTGAGTCCTCGTGCAATCCCTTCGATTGAACAGCTTTTTTTTCTAAGCTGAGATCCCCATTGAGATATTTGTAAATTGCTATCATGTCCACCTCAGGCGTCTCTTCTCCAGGGAGAATAGATCAAGCGATTGCAGACACTCTTCATAATTAAGGTCCTCCAATCCCCTAATCAGTTTAGTTGCCCTTCTCTGGACTCTCCAGCTCCAACACATCCCTCCTGAGGACTGGCGACCAGAACTGGACAGAATACTCCAGATGCGGTCGGACCAGAGTAGAGGTGGTCCTGAAAGTTAGCATTTTTACTAACTTATGCTAGCCAATAAAATATATCACTTAAACCTCAAACATTCTGCATTAACTGATGGCTAAATCAATGCAAGACTATGGAATAACCTTAAAAAAAAAAAAAAAAAAAGGGATTCCTTTTCTCTGATGTTCATTGACGGACACAGCTCCTGATATTCATAACCATTGGGTTATACTGCCCACTACAGGAGTAAGACATTAGGCAGAAAAAACGTCTGGCTACATCCATGGGCAGTCCCGGGGGGGGGGGGGTGTATACTTCCTCTCTCTACTACAGCCACTGAGTTTTGTTACAAGCATTGTCAGGAGATTTATACCTACACACAGGGGTTGGTGCTGTGTCCGTCAATGAACATCAGAGAAATGGATTTTACAGGAAAAGTCAAAAATCCCATTCCCTTTCGTTCATTGACGGACACAGATCCTGATATTCATAACCACTGGGATGTCCCAAAGCAGTGTTAAACACGAAGGGTGGGAACAACAAAAACATTCCCAAGGCTAAACATTAGTGGAGTTCAACCAAACAACTGGAGCCCACCTGGAAAAAACAACACACCCTCAAAGAGGATCAGGTCCGCCTTAGCAGCCTGCAAATCCTTGTGGCCAAAAGAAGCATCCGAAGATGCCAACACATCCACTTTATAAAACTTTGTAAAAGTGTGCACCAACAAAAAGGTGGCCGCCTTGCAAACCTGCGTCACTGATGCCTGATGACAGATAGCCCAGGTGGCACTAAGAGCCCTAGTAATAGTGCGCCTTGACAGGGAAAGGAGGAACCTGACCCCTGATGGAATAGGCCTGAACCACTGTCTGTCTGATCCATCTGGAAATGGTCGCAGAGGAAGCGGACAACCGTTTGAGGTCCATCCGTTAGTCTTCCTGAAAGACTCCGTAGCTGCCAGGTATACCCTAATTGCCCAGGCCACGTCCAAGGCATTCAAGGCAATGTCTTTATTCAAATGAAAATCAGAGACAACCTTTGGAAGAAACGACGAAAAGGGGTAAAGTACCACCTTATCCCTGTGAATCACCAGGTTAGGTGAACGTCAGGATAATGCCGCCAGTTCCGACACCCTGCGTGCAGAGGTGATAGCCACTAAAAAGGCCATCGTCTGGGACAGCATAAGCCGGGGAATCTCCCGAATGTATTCAAAGAGAGGCTTCTGTAGAGCTGAAAGCACCAAATTAAGATCCCAAGGCGGCAATGGAGCCCGCACTAGAGGAACCAAATGTCGGACACCCTGAAGAAAGGTACGCATCAGGGAGTGTGTGGCCAAAGGTCGTTGGAAGAAGACCGCCAAAGTCAAATCCTGGCCCTTGATGGTACTCCAGGCCAGTTTCTGTTCAACCCCACATTGAAGGAAGGTCAAGATCCGAGCCACCGAGAAGGCGTGAGGAAGAACTCCAAGAGATTCACACCACACAATGTACGTCTTCCACGTACGATGGTCGATCTTCCTAGAGGTAGATTTCCTAGCTTTCAACAGTGTAGGAATGTGCAAAAAATGGGTGCGCTAGATGTGAACAATGTGTGTTGAACCAAAAGGGAAAACACAATGAACAAGATACGTAATACAGTGGGTACGGAAAGTATTCAGACCCCCTTAAATTTTTCATTCTTTGTTATATTGCAGCCATTTGCTAAAATCATTTAAGTTCATTCTTCTTCCTCATGAATGTACACATAGCACCCCATACTGACAGAAAAACACAGAATTGTTGACATTGTTGCAGATTTATTAAAAAAGAAAAACTGAAATATCACATGGTCCTAAGTATTCAGACCCTTTGCTGTGACACTCATATATTTAACTCAGGTGCTTTCCATTTCTTCTGATCATCCTTGAGATGGTTCTACACCTTCATTTGAGTCAAGCTGTGTTTGATTATACTGATTGGACTTGATTAGGAAAGCCACACACCTGTCTATATAAGACCTTCCAGATCACAATGCATGTCAGAGCAAATGAGAATCATGAGGTCAAAGGAACTGCCTGAAGAGCTCAGAGACAGAATTGTGGTAAGGCACAGATCTGGCCAAGGTTACAAAAAGATTTCTGCTGCACTTAAGGTTCCTAAGAGCACAGTGGCCTCCATAATCCTCAAATGGAAGACGTTTGGGACAACCAGAACCCTTCCTAGAGCTGGCCGTCCGGCCAAACTGAGCTATCGGGGGAGAAGAGCCTTGGTGAGAGAGGTAAAGAAGAACCCAAAGATCACTGTGGCTGAGCTCCAGAGCTGCAGTCAGGAGATGGGAGAAAGTTGTAGAAAGTCAACCATCACTGCAGCCCTCCACCAGTCGGGGCTTTATGGCAGAGTGTCCCGACGGAAGCCTCTCCTCAGTGTAAGACACATGAAAGCCCGCATGGAGTTTGCTAAAAAACACCTGAAGGACTCCAAGATGGTGAGAAATAAGATTCTCTGGTCTGATGAGACCAAAATAGAACTTTTTGGCCTTAATTCTAAGCGGTATGTGTGGAGAAAACCAGGCACTGCTCATCACCGGTCCAATACAGTCCCAACAGTGAAGCATGGTGGTGGCAGCATCATGCTGTGGGGGTGTTTTTCAGCTGCAGGGACAGGACGACTGGTTGCAATCGAGGGAAAGATGAATGCGGCCAAGTACAGGGATATCCTGGACAAAAACCTTCTCCAGAGTGCTCTGGACCTCAGACTGGGCCGAAGGTTTACCTTCCAACAAGACAATGACTCTAAGCACACAGCTAAAATAACGAAGGAGTGGCTTCACAACAACTCCGTGACTGTTCTTGAATGGCCCAGCCAGAGCCCTGACTTAAACCCAATTGAGCATCTCTGGAGAGACCTAAAAATGGCTGTCCACCAACGTTTACCATCCAACCTGACAGAACTGGAGAGGATCTGCAAGGAGGAATGGCAGAGGATCCCCAAATCCAGGTGTGAAAGACTTGTTGCATCTTTCCCAAAAAGACTCCTGGCTGTATTAGATCAAAAGGGGGCTTCTACTAAATACTGAGCAAAGGGTCTGAATACTAAGGACCATGTGATATTTCAGTTTTTCTTTTTTAATAAATCTGCAACAATGTCAACAATTCTGTGTTTTTCTGTCAGTATGGGGTGCTATGTGTACATTCATGAGGAAGAAGAATGAACCTAAATGATTTTAGCAAATGGCTGCAATATAACAAAGAGTGAAAAATGTAAGGGGGTCTGAATACTTTCCGTACCCACTGTATATAAATATACACAGATATTATAAATGGTGCACAATGTTCACATTGTGCACCATTTATAATATCTGTGTATATTTATATATTAGGTATTTTGTTCATTGTGTTTTCCCTTTTGGTTCAACACACATTGTTCACATCTAGCGCACCCATTTTTTGCACATCACACGTTTACTTTATCAAGGTTAAAGTTTCGGTTGCTGCTGGAGATTCATTTTTTGTTTGCGCACCTCATTCTTCAACAGTGTAGGAATCCCCGACTCAGATAAACTCATATTCTTCAGCACCTGTCGTTCAACAGGCAAGCCATCAAAGCCAGCGATTGTAAAGCAGGATGGAAGATCAGTCCTTGGGACAGCAGATCCTCCCTGAGAGGAAGCTGCCAAGGAACGTCGGCGACCAGCCGCACCAGATTGGCGTACCAAGCACGGTGAGGCCAGTCCGGAATCCCTTCTGCCTCGATCCTGCATACAAGTTTTGGCAGAAGCTTGAGAGGAGGGAAGGTGTAAATCCGACGATACTGATCCCACGGCGCCACCAGCGCGTCTGTGGCTTCCATCAGAGGATCCCTTGTCCGAGCCACAAACCTCTGCACCTTTCTGTTGAATCAAGACGCCAAAAGATCCACCTCAGGGAAGCCCCACCAGAGACAAAGCTAATCAAACACCTCCGGATGAAAGGACCACTCCCCGTGGTCCCACACTGGCCAACTAAGGTAATCTGCCTGCCAATTTTCCACCCCGGGAACGTGTACGGTGGAGAGGGCTGGAACGAACCGTTCTGCCCACCTTAGAATGCCGGCTACCTCCAGAGTCACCAGGACGCTTCTTGTGCCCACTTGGTGATTGACATTAGTCACGGCCGCTGCATTGTCTGATTGAATACGCACTGGACAACCCTGAAGACGATCCATCCACTGTGCAAATGGAACCGCCTCAAAAGTAGACACCATCAGGCCCAGCACCTGCATGCAAGTCCGGAGGGATGACGATTTGTTGGACAGCAGGAGGCAAATTGCAGCCTGCAATTTCTGGAGTTTGTCCAGAGGAAGAAGCACTCTGGCTATAGCCGAGTCCAGAGTCGGGACCAGATAGTCCAGCTTTGTAAACTGAACCAGAGCAGACTTCTGAAAATTCAGAATCCAGCCGAACTCCGCAGAGTTCATATTGTGATCTCCAGGTTCTCCACCAGAGCAGAGGGAGACTCCGCTTGCAGAAAGAGATTGTTCAAGTAGCCCAGCACCAGGGCTAACACTTTTGTGAAGACCCAAGGAGCAGATGCGAGACCAAAGCGTAACGCTACAAACTGATAATGCTCCTCTTCCACAGCAAAGTGGAGAAAACGCTGGCGACTGGCACATATTGGAAAGTGAAGGTAGGCATCCTTGATGTTGATAGGGGCGAGGAAATCCCCCTGACGCAGGAATGTCACCACCGTTCAAACGGACTCTATTCTGAACTTCTGTAACGGCACAAAGCAGTTCAGCGCCTTGAGGGCCAGGATTAGATGCACTTTGCCTTCCTTCCAGGCAACTGTGAACAGGTTTGAATCAAAACCCTGAAAATGTTCCGCGGTCAGAACCGGGACAATCACCCTGTGATGGAACAGGTCTTGTACAGCCCCAAATAGGCTCTGTAAATGCTCTTGGGACAGGCGGATGTTAGAAGGAAAATACCTTGCTGGGGGACAAGAGCGAAACTTGATCTTGTAGCTGGACCGTATGACTTTGTGGACCCACTTGTCTTGCACCCGGGAAGTCCACAGGTACGGAAACCAGTGAAGACGCCCACCCCTGATACAGGTGAGGGCGCACCTTCATGTAGAAGGATAAATAAGATATCAGCGCTTAAAACAGTAAAGTGCTATACATTCATATATAAAATAAAGTGCTTTGTGCAAAAGTCCCGATATTTCAAAATTAATAAATTTATGAATACATAAAGTCTCTCTGTGCGTCAAACATGGAATATTCTACAAGCTGACCCTATACTTAGGATGCACTTACCGGATTAACCTGAAGTAGTCTTCAGACGAGCTCCTAATTTAAGAGCTAAATTAGCTCCCAACATCATCAATCCCCCTCCGAAATCCTCTTGTTTTAAAGAATTAAAAAGTTCTTACCCCTGTAATAATTGCGTTATCTGCACCACCACCCCTAGTAGGAAATGACGCATTAACTATTTTTCCTCTGCTGTCTCAAATAAGGAATATAATATAGAGGACTTTATATCGTGTGAATCTACACATGTCCTCCAATGTTCCTGCAACAAACAATATGTGGGCAGGACCATTCGCAGATTGAGGGATAGATTACGTGAGCATCTCTATAACATTAAAAAAAGGTTTCAAATAACAGTTTGCCAGCCCATTGCAGATATTGTCATAATAGGGACCCTAGTTCTTTGAAATTTACAGGTATAGCCAAATTAAAGCCCCATTGGAGAGGATGGCACCGTACTAGGGAGGTCTCCAAATTGGAGATGAAATAGGCATATGAATTAAAAAGTTTTTCCCCTCAGGGATTAAATATAG
Source organism: Pelophylax lessonae (assembly GCF_965119305.1). Classification (NCBI taxonomy): domain Eukaryota; kingdom Metazoa; phylum Chordata; class Amphibia; order Anura; family Ranidae; genus Pelophylax; species Pelophylax lessonae. The sequence goes on from NC_138768.1 coordinate 771,737,086, forward strand.
ATTCAGATGTCAATTGTTTTATTGATTCACTTTAATATTCTCCTTTGTTCCACTTCTGCCCCTTTATATTTATTTTAAATATTAATATTTTAACATCACTTTATATTTACAAGTGCCTTAGCCCTTTAATGGCCTTTAACAGTATTTATAATTTATTAATTTTTCCTTGATTTGGTTGGTGCATCACCTATACACAATGGTTATTGTTAGGATGGCCATACACTATACAATTTTCTTATTCCATTTCCTTTAGATTTACCTTAAACTATGTAGTGCAAGGGCCTGCCTGACTGCATACAAATTGAAAGTGTTTAGGTTTGACCCTATATTACATGGTTTTGGTAAATCTAAAGGAAAGTTGAACAAGAAAATTGTATAGTGTATGGCCAGCCTTAGTATTCCCTTACCTTCTATGGAGTTGAAGGGGCACATGACGTTAATATTATTGCTTTTATAAACATGCAATCAGTAGAACATTTATTTAATGATGTTTTACACATTCCCTTTTTCATCTATGAATTAATTACTGTGGATAGTATTGATTATTATCATTCCATTATCAAAAAGTTGGAGGGGGATATAACGTTTAATACATTTCCCTACCTATTGTGGTTAATTAATAGGAAGGGACGTGTAGCAGCAGAAGGATATGACATGCCGCATCCTTCCTTTCCTCTATCATCATGAGAAATCGGAAGTGACGTATCGCTGTATGGTTTCTTGGAGAACCGGAAATGACGCACCGCAATGTGTTGTTTACACATAGGCGCTTCGCCTAATAATAGGTTTTGTTAAATCCCCGCTGTGTTTGCCATATTATTGGCTTTTCGGATTTGTTAAATACATTTATATTATTTATATCTTTACTATCCATTGTGAAAGTGTATTTTGGCACCATATGACTTCAACAAAATAGCGATGGATACCGGAAGTGACGTTTCCAGCGTTCCCAGCTGCCTATTGTTTTCATTGGATTTTGTATTTTGTAGGTTTTTGTATAAATAGCACCACCAGAGGCAGTGTCTGTAAAGCTCCTGATGACACGTGTGACGTTGAACGGCCGTAGAGCTACCGATACATGCCTAAGGGCTCTTTCACACTATCAATCCGCCGATTCCCCGCTGAGCAGGAGGATGACAGCTGTTCTCCACGCTGTGTGCGGACACACAGCTGTCAGTTCCCCATACATCTCTATAGGGGAATCGGATGGGAACGGACCCTCAGTCCGTTCTCATCCGATCCGCTGGACGGATGGAAAATAGGGTTTCCATCCGTCCAGATTTGGCGGATCGGATGTCAGCGGACATGACTCCGCTGAGATCCGATGCCCCATAGGGATGCATGGGGGGACTATTCAGATCCGCCAAAAAAACGGACAGGCGAATATGAAAGGCCTACTTGTGTGAAAGGGGCCTAAGGTCCAGCCGCCATTCCAATATCTTGGTGTGAGTGATCAGTTTACATCTGCTCCTTGTATTTTACTATTGGACTCTATTTTATATGTTGCACTGTTTGGTCAGTGTTTTATCTGTATTTACGTTTTTGTAAAGTCCTCACAAAACAGAACAAATATTGTTAACAAAAAAGAGCTCTACCAAACTGTGGAGCAGAAAAGGGCTACATCCTTTTATATTCGTACTACACTGAGTTTTTCCTTTTCATTTGGATGCATATATGTGGTGTACTAAAATTTTCAACCGTTCGGAGGAGGATTCTGAAGCATCTGAAGCTTCAGATGATGCCTAGTGGGAGGGGCGAAAAGCGCCAAGCAGGGGACTAACTTCTGACGTCATTTACAGTGGTTGGAACGCACGCCGCGCGGCGGACACCACGAGATTGCTTATGCCGAATTTTACTTGTAAGTGCATTATATATATAACATTTTTATAAAGTAAGCAGTTTTACACTATGGGGATCGATCTCTCAATTCCATGATACCTACTATTGCGAGTCATAAGGAGAAGGAATTACTCCATCGAGTTTTACAGGATTCATTGGCACTTGATATATACCCAGTTCAACGAGGAGGAAGATAAAGAGTTCATATACTATCCATAGTGCTTTTACAGCACCAAATGCCATTTTTTCTAATTGTTCCGGCGAGTGGGGGACGAAAGGGGAGCACTGAGTGATTCACCGTTTTTGGATTTCAAGCATTAGCACTTTGAGGCACAGAGAGACTTTATGTATTCATAAATTTTATAATTTTGAGATATCAGGACTTTTGCACAAAGCACTTTATTTATTTTGTATATGAATGTATAGCACTTTACTGTTAAGTATACCGTATTTCCCCGAAAATAAGACCTTCCCTGAAAATAAGACCTACTGGTATTTTCGGGGAGGGCTGCAATATAAGCCCTACCCCAAAAATAAGCCCTAGTTTAGTGTTTGTTAAATCCTAGAATCCAATTTTAAACTGCTTTATATAATGGTCCAGCGTGTTTCTGTAATCTAATAGTGTGAAATACCTTCAGTACAGCGCCCCTTGGAGCTCAGCTGGTTCCCTGCATTGTTCAGAGCGGGTCACAGAAGCGCCGAGCATTATATTATAAAATAGTGTGAAATACCTTTGTTACAGCGCCGCTCTGCGCTTCCATGACCCCCAGCTGTCAGCGGGGGGGAAGAGAAGGAAGAGTAGCAGGAAATCAGCTGAGCGCCGCTGTACCGAAGGTATTTCACACTATTATAATATAATGCTCGGTGCTTCTGTGACCCTCAGCTGTCAGCAAGGGGAAGAGAAGGAAGAGCAGTGGGAAATCAGCGGAGCGCCGAACGGCAATGTACCGAAGGTATTTCACACTATTATAATATAATGCTTGGCGCTTCTGTGACCCGCTCTGAAGGGAGGGGCTGAGATCCCCTAGTGACAGCTATGAGAAGAGAAGGAGAGGAAAGCAGAGCGGGAGATTAGCTGAGCGGCGATGTACCGAAGGTATTTCACACTATTAGATTATAGAAACACTGGACATTATATAACACAGTCAAAGTGGATTCTAGGATTTTACAAACCCTAAACTAGGTTCACACAGGGGATTCCCGACAGGCAGGAAGGGGGATAAGACAGCACATTACACATAAGACCTACCTCGAAAATAAGCCCTACTGTGTCTTTTGGTGCCAAAATTAATATAAGACCCAAGCTTATTTTCGGGGAAATACAGTATGTAGTTAAGCAGCGCTGATGCCTCACTTATTTATCTTTAAAGGAACAAACCTTTGTCATCAGCAGCAGCAGTTGTTACACTATATTGTTTCACTCCTAAGCATGGGTGCATTCAGATTTCTAGATTCAAGCAGAAGGAGCCTTGTCCACGGGTCTGGAGAAGCTCCATCTTGGCTTGCCAGGCCAGGTTTGTTTGGATCCTTCAGAAGAGGCCCTGAAAGGCTTCGAGCTCTTGTCAGTTGACCCTGAGGGACAAAAAAAACTTTATGAGCTGAGAAGGAAGGCCCATGTCTACAATGAGGTTCCTTGCCCTTAGTAGCCCCCAGAAGAAAGGTACTCTTTCCCCTTGTGAGACCTTTAATGATGTCATCCAGGGTAGCTCCAAACAGGTGATCTCCTTGAAAAGGAAGATCAGTAAAGGCCTTTTTTGAAGTCCGATCTGCAGACCAGCACTTGAGCCAAAAGACACGCTGAAGGACTACTGTCAAAACAGAGAGGCGAGCTATCAGGGGAGCTGCATCCAAAGAGGCATTGCAGATAAAATGCAGGCCCTGGACCAGCTGGTGCGCCAGCTTGGCAAAGCCAGGTGGGAGTGGTTAACCCTCCACATCACGGTGTAGGAGCTTAGCCCACTAGGTCAGAATTTGCGACACTAGGGCAATGGTGAATACCGGCCCGACACAGCCAGAGTGTACATAGTGCGGGCCACAGCCTCCGTCTTCTGGTCAGCCGGATCCTTAATGGCCGTGGACTAACTGGAATCATGGTTGCCTTGTTTAATCTGGAAACCGGAGGGTCCACCACCGGTGGCACGGTCCACTTCTTAAGAAAGGACTCCTCATAGGGGTAACAACTAGTAAAGCGCTTAGGGACCCCACGGGGACGCTTTGGTCGTCCCCACTCTTTAGCGACAATTCTGTCAAAATAGGTGGCAAAAGGAAACACCTTTGCCGCTTTGGATAGCTTGTGAGTGCCAAAGGGCACCTGCGCCCTCCATCGCAGCTTCAGCTGCGTCCGTCTTCAGGGTCTCATGCACAGAAACAATCAGTGCATCCACCTGCGCATTTTCATGCGCGGTCGCAGACATGAAGGAATCATACTCACCATCAGTTTTCCAGGAACATGGTTGCAGACCCAGCAGGGTGACCCATGTCCATGGGAGCCGAATTAGATTCAGGATCCGATAAGACAGATGAGGCAAGGAAAGGCAGGGGGTGCTTTTTGCTAGCCCATCGCCCACAAGCCACCTCCACCCAGGACACAGGGGACTCCACCCAGGACACAGGGGACTCCACCCAGGACACAGGGGACTCCAGGACAGCCGTCAGTGCATGGATGGATGGTTGGGAACCAGAGGGCCCGCAGCCTCAGAGAGGAGATTGGGTGGGGAAACATGCTCCAAAGACTCCATGAGTCACCAGGGGGACCCCACAAAAAGTTATTAAGGGACAACCCCCACCGTGCTGGCAGCACCACCTGGTCGCCAGGCACAAGGCACCAAGCGATCCTCAGCAGAGAAGGAGAGGACCCCACCAGACTCACCACCCACAAACAGGCACCTGCAGCCACCAGGAGAATCTGCACTACATGTGCGGTGTTTAGGAAGTAAAAGGATTCAGGAGTCAGCACCAGGGGATGGGGAGGGGCTCCCACAGCCGAAATCGCCACCCACAGGGCTCCACTGTCCTGGCTGCCGCTATTTCCAATGGCAAACAAAAACAAAATGTCCGCTAGACTACACAAAAATGATCGCTGTGTATAGAAACACACAGGCTACAACAAAATGGTAGATTATCCAGCCTGTCGCCCAGTCTGGCAGTTGATTGTAGATCTCACAGGAAAAAATCCAGGAGGAAAACATTTTCTGTCTAAAAAATTTTGCCAGGAGCAAAGATCCCAGCCAGGAACTAGGTCCTTACTCCGGAGAAAAAAAACTGCGTGGCTGTAGCAAAGAGAGGTAGTATACCCCCTGAGACTACCCCCATGGGTGTAACAAGAATTATTTTCTGCCTAGTGTCCTACTCCTGTAGGGGGCAGTATAACAAAATGGAAAATACGGATTTAAACTTGCCAATTTTCTGCCAAGACCGACAGATTCAGTTTCTCTAAAAAGGAGACTGTGGTTTGAATTACTGATTTAGTGCAACTAATTTCTTTAAAGTACAATTCTTTTATCAAAAATATTTGCTCTATTGAATGATCATATCATTAAATGTATAATGAATATTATTAGACTATCAAAATGAAAAGATATTACAGTTGAAATAAACATCCTAGTTCCTTGTTAGTGAAGCATTTTTATCTAGCACAAATTAAATAAAGTAAAGCCTACCCAAGCAACTTTGTGGTACACCAAAGTCAGAAAAGCATCAGTATAAATAAAACTTACTTGAAACTGGATTATTCGTTCCTGAGAAAGGCACAAGTACATTCTCTCTGTATCCTTCAGGTAGAATGCACATTTATGGAGCTGGGAAACTGGATCGTCTGCATCTAACAATGCTGTCTGTTTATCCACCTTTCTGATGATCTGAAAACGAACACAAGTACTTACAGTCTAAACTCCCATTCAGAGATGTGATGTGCAACTTAGTTTTTCTTAACAGATAATGCTTAGAGTAAAAGTCACAGCTTTGATTTCCAAATTTGTCAGTATTTTCTAAGACACAGTGGAGTTGATTTACTAATACTGGAGTGCGCAAAATATGGTGCAGCTGTGCATGGGTAGCCAATCAGCTTCTTTAGCTTGTTCAATTAAAGGCCAAGTTCACTTTTAAGTAAATAAATGTAAATTATTTTGAAGGTATAAAAAAAACATGTGCATTTATTATTTTTTTGTTGCAGAAGCCTGTAAAGCATTGCATCAGCGATAAGAAGATCGCTGATGCCATGTAGGTCTCCTGCAGACCTGTCAGTGTACCTACTTCTTGTACCTCGCACAAGGAAGCAAATACATTCTGACGGGAAGAATCAAAGAATCAATGAACTACCAGAGCGGTCACAGCACTGTGATAGCTCGTTGAAAACTACAGGCCCACAGCCACAAAGGATGTCGGGACTTGAAGTGCATTCATACACAGAGCTTGGTTTTCAAAGTGACAGGTAGTAGGGGGAACTTCTACCGTACTGCTGCCACAGGGACAATGAGCAGAGGCTACAGCAGTGGCAACGTTACATGTTGCACCCTAAAAACGGGTGGAACATATAACATTTTCCCAAAGGTGAATTTATCCTTTAAAGTGGAGTTCCAACCAAAAGTGGAACTTTTGCTTTTAGTACTCCTCACCCCCTTACATGCCACATTAGGCATGTCTTTTTTTGGGGGGAGCGGGTACCTAGTTTTGACAGGTACCCGCTTCCTACTTCCGCTCGAGCCACCTAGGAAGTTCTCCTCTTCCCTCCCTCCCTGCAATCTTCTGGAACACATCACAGGACCTAGAAGATTGCCAGCCCACTAAGAAAGCGCAAGCTGTCACAGCCAGGTGCCCACACTTGTGATGCTGGCGCCAGGGAGAGAACTGAGGCTTCAAGCAGGCGCATCGCTGGATCGTGGGACAGGTGAGCGTGTGTTTATTAAAAGTCAGCAGCTACGCTTTTTGTAGCTGCTGACTTAATAAACCAAAAAACGACTAACTCAGCTTTAAGCTTTGACAAAAAAAACCCGCAAGCTGATTTTAAAGAGCTGCACCATATTTTGTACTCTCCAATTTTAGTTTATCAACCCCAATGTGTTATTTGTGCTTAAAAATTTGTAACGTTTCAGCATTAAGCCCCCGTTCACATAGAGGCGACCTGGTCGCCTCACAGGTCGCCTTCCATAGGGAAGCTGCGGACCCGTTCTAATAGGAGCGACACAAGTCGCTCCGACCTAGAAAAAGGGTCCGGAGCTTCTTTGGGGCGACCAGGAGGCGACCGCCATAGACTTCAATGTTATGAAGTCCGTGGTGGCCACTCCGAGGTCGCGGCGCGCTGCTCGCACCGCGATCTCGGAGGTCGCCAAACGAAGGTCGCCCCTATGTGAACGGGGGCTTAAAGGTGAAACTCCGGGCTGCTTTTGAAAAGTTTACTAAAAAAAGAAAACCCAACAACAATAAACGACCCCCCCCCCCCCCTCAATACACTACACTATCTGTTACCATAGCTGAAGTAACAAAAAGCATTAACATAGTGACTGATCCCGTCCGTACACACTGCCCTTTTTTATTTATTTATTTTTTTTAAATCATTGTACAGAATTTCAAATAGCAAGAGTCAAAGCAAAATGCTTCATGGGTGCACTATTTGTAAAGGAAAAAATGATAATCAATGTGACATTCACCAAATATTTAAAACAGGTCTATTGTCCTGGCGCATGTTTTTTAACAGTTAAAGCAACATTAAATCTTAATTTTTTTTTTTTTTTTTTATGAAAATACCATGGTATACTTACCTGCTCTAAGAAATGGTTTTGCACAGAGCAACCCTGATTGTCTTCTTCTAGAGCCCCCCGGTGCTCCAACGGCTCCCGCTGCTATCAATTTTCCCCGGGAGGAGGGAGAGATCGGCAAGAGCCGCTGCTTTTGTGTACATCACTTGATCGGATTAGGCTCACGTAAGTAAAGGGAGGGTTGGGAGGATTTTGCAGCAAGAAGATTTTTTATCTTAATAAGTTCTATGCATTAAGATAAAAAGCTTCTGTGTGTAGCAGCACCCCTAATACTTACGAGTCCCTCGGCCACCCGGGACTCCTCATCCTGATTGGCTGAGACACAGCAGCGGTGCCATTGGCTCCCACTACTGTCAAAGTCAGTTAGCCATTCAGGAGAGAGAGGGGACAGGGCCAAATGGCTATTCTGGGTCTAAAAGGACACACAGAGCTGCAGCTTGGCTCGAGTGCCCCCATAGCAAGCTGCTTGCTGTGGGGGCACTCGACAGGAGGGAGGGACCAGAAGCAGCAATGAGGTACCCGAGAAGAGGAGGATGCGGGCTGCTCTGCGCAAAAAGAAAATTCCAAGCGCTCAGTATTGATTATCCTTACAAATATTTAATAATGTGAACAGCTGCTGCTTGCAATTAAGGTGTGTGTGCCTTGAAAGTGCTGGGTGTGAGTGTCAGCACTGCTGTTAGTGACCGAAATATAAATAATTTGATAAACAATCCTCTAAAATAATGTGTGTTATAAAGTGCTCAGTGCAAACGTATATTCATATGTCCCTAAATACAGTGCCTTGCGAAAGTATTCAGCCCCCTTGAACTTTTCGACCTTTTGCCACATTTCAGGCTTCAAACATAAAGATATAAAACTGTAATTTTTTGTGAAGAATCAACAAGTGGGACACAATCATTAAGTGGAATGAAAATTATTGGATATTTCAAACTTTTTTAACAAATAAAAAACCGAAAAATTGGGCGTGCAAAATTATTCAGCCCCATTAAGTTAATACTTTGTAGCGCCACCTTTTGCTGCGATTACAGCTGTAAGTCGCTTGGGGTATGTCTCATCAGTTCTGCACCTCGAGAGATTGAAATTTTTGCCCATTCCTCCTTGCAAAACAGCTCGAGCTCAGTGAGGTTGGATAGAGAGTGTTTGTGAACAGCAGTTTTCAGTTCTTTCCACAGATTCTCAATTGGATTCAGGTCTGACTTTGACTTGGCCATTCTAACACCTGGATATGTTTATTTGTGAACCATTCCATTGTAGATTTTGCTTTATGTTTTGGATCATTGTCTTGTTGGAAGACAAATCTCCGTCCCAGTCTTAGGTCTTTTGCAGACTCCATCAGGTTTTCTTCCAGAATGGTCCTGTATTTGGCTCCATCCATCTTCCCATCAATTTTAACCATCTTCCCTGTCCCTGCTGAAGAAAAGCAGGCCCAAACCATGATGCTGCCACCACCATGTTAGACAGTGGGGATGGTGTGTTCAGGGTGATGAGCTGTGTTGCTTTTACGCCAAACATAACGTTTTGCATTGTTGCCAAAATATTCGATTTTGGTTTCATCTGACCAGAGCACCTTCTTCCACATGTTTGGTGTGTCTCCCATGTGGCTTGTGGCAAACTTTAAACGACACTTTTTATGGATATCTTTAAGAAATGGCTTTCTTCTTACCACTCTTCCATAAAGGCCAGATTTGTGCAGGACTGATTGTTGTCCTATGGACAGAGTCTCCCACCTCAGCTGTAGATCTCTGCAGTTCATCCAGAGTGATGATGGGCCTCTTGGCTGCATCTCTGATCAGTCTTCTCCTTGTATGAGCTGAAAGTTTAGAGGGACGGCCAGGTCTTCGTAGATTTGCAGTGGTCCGATACTCCTTCCATTTCAATATTATTGCTTCCACAGTGCTCCTTGGGATGTTTAAAGCTTGGGAAATCTTTTTGTATCCAAATCCGGCTTTAAACTTCTCCACAACAGTATCTCGGACCTGCCTGGTGTGTTCCTTGTTCTTCATGATGCTCTCTGCGCTTTAAACGGACCTCTGAGACTATCACAGTGCAGGTGCATTTATACGGAGGCTTGATTACGTTATCATCATTAGTCATTTAGATTGGATTATTCAGAGATCCTCACTGTACTTCTGGAGAGAGTTTGCTGCACTGAAGGTAAAGGGGCTGAATAATTTTGCACGTCCAATTTTTCAGTTTTTTATTTGTTAAAGTTTGAAATATCCAATAAAATTTGTTCCACTTCATGATTGTGTCCCACTTGTTGTTGATTCTTCACAAAAAATTACAGTTTTATATCTTTATGTTTGAAGCCTGAAATGGATATTCATAAGGACATTTATATTTAGGGACATATGAATATACATTTGCACAGTTTGCACTGAGCACTTTATAACACATATTATTTTAGAGGATTGTTTATCAAATTATTTATTATATTTTGGTCACTAACAGCAGCGCTGACACTCACACCCAGTGTGCTGGGAAATCCTTTGTTTGTGATGCACAATGCCCTTCCATGTGCACCTTGCTGCAAAGGCTGAAAGCGCTTGGGAACCACCAGCATGTGTTTTATGTGCCGCCATTGCTCATTCACAATATCGTGAAAATCCTTGGGACAAGGAAAAACCATGCCCAACTTCTGGGCTTTGCGTGAGCCGAAGACAACCCGCTTTCCTGACTGTGTGGGCTGATCATCGAATTGCAATGTTTCCTTTACAGAACGAATCAATGCTTCCACCAGAGCGCGTTCCCGCGCTGCAGGCGAGGAGGACTCATCCGCCTCACCATCTGACTGCGAGGAAAGGGATCCCTCAGGGAAGGTGTTGTCCGTGGCAACCACATCAGGCTCTGAATCAGAGGACTGAGAGGGCATGGGCCGTTTGTTGGTAGAGACTTGTTTCATCACAAGATCCACCTTTGACGCCAGAGTTTCTAAGGCTGCAGAAACCGACACCAGAGATAGTGATCGGATGGTCCGGATGCACAAATAAAATCAGAGGGGAAATTCTCACCATGGGAAGCCATCTTCGTAGCAGAGAAAAAAAAAAAAAAAAAAGAGTACACTGCCCCTTTAAATTGCAATCGCGGTTCACACAGCTACACCGCACTAAAGCCGGAGTCCCCCTTTAATGTTTTACCGTGTCCTGACAGGAGCTAAGTGTGTTCGAGGAATGCCCAAAGGACCAAAGATCCCCTTACTACCTGCACCCTGAGAAGCAGCCGCTCTGCAGTCAGTCTTCCAGCATGTGAATAGTCTGGGAGGAAGTGACCAAACATCACCAGAGGCCGAGCCAGCTTGTGTAGCCTAAAAGCTACAACAAAATGGTTGCAAATAAAAAAACAAGGGAAAATGGCCACCGCCCATACAGCGCGGCCTTTGCCTACACTTAAAATGGCGGCCGAAAAACGGCGCCAAGCACTCAGGAGGTTAAGGGAAAATGGCCGCTGCCTATACACTGAAGCGGCCAATGCCCACACCTAAAATGGCAGCTGAAAACGGCGCCAAGCCCCCATGAAAACCAGGAATGAAGCCCTCACGGGAATCCTAAACCTAAAAGGACCCCCCAGGACAAGGTAACCGCTTACATACCCCCCACCCCAGGCGTCAGACGCCGCTATATCTCCCCCAGCAGGAGCGGGGAGGGCAGGACCTGTCCTGACAGGCCTGGGGGATCTTCCAGAGAGACACAGCCCTGTAATCCCCAGGAGTGGGCCCCATCTCCCCCTCAGAGGTCTGTCTCAGGGACACGGGGGATGTAGCATCACTCACATAGCATGGACCAGGGGGCTCCGCTCCGAAACAGCTCGCCTCCCACCCTAAGTGGGGGTGCTGCCAGCCAGAAGGGGTAAGCTGTGACTCAGGGCGTTCCAGGTGGATGCATCCTGGCGAAGCATCCGCTGGCAGGATCATCCCCATCCACTGGGGCTATGTCGAGGCCTGGGCAGACCACAAACTGTGCAAGCTCGGTGGCCAGGCTGGGAGACCATAAGGATCTAGATTATCCAGTGCGAAACCCCAGCCCGGCTGTAGCTTGTAGTTCACCAGGAGGATCCCCCTGACACTAGCTAGTGATAGTGAGTAAAGAGAAATAAACAAACATGTTCAAAAGAAAATAAAAACTGAGACCGAAGTCCCAGCAGGGAACCTAGGTCCTACTTCTAAACTAGGCAGCAAGAAAACGGAATTTTTGTAAAATCTTACCTGTAAAATTCCTTTCTCTGAGTCCTCCGACAGTCGCCGCCTCTTCATATTCGTCACATATGGGGGTATTAGACTTTGCTCCGAAGGAGTAGCTAGGCAACAGAATATGTTAACATTAAAGCTTTTAACATATCCCACCCTCAAGGGGTGGTCCCCTCAGTCAATACCCTCCTACTTCCTGCAACCATATCTCAGTTTTAGTGGAATAGCAGTAGAGTATACAACCAAACCCCAAAAGAGGGGCGGGGGCGGCGACTGTCGGAGGACTCAGAGAAAGGAATTTTACAGGTAAGATTTTACAAAAATTCCGTTTTCTCTTACGTCCTCCGACAGTCGCCGCCTCTTCATATTCGTCACATATGGGGACGTCCCAAAGCAGTGCAAACATGAGGGGTGGGAAACGCATCCGCGCCGAAAAGGCAACGCAGTCTCCGCATCAAAGAAAGGAACCTTACCAAAGGAAGGAAACCAGCTGGGCAACAGGAAAAAACAAGTGCTCAACAGGAGCAACAACCCAGGAAAAGACAAAAAAACCAGGGGATACAAAACTTATCCCAACAGCCAGAGGTCCCCAACAAGGGACCCTAGGGAATTGCCGCACTAAGAACCTTGCGGCCAAAGGAAGCATCCGCCGATGCCTGAACATCTACTTTGTAGAATCTTGTGAACGTGTGTACGGTCGACCAGGTCGCCGCCTTACACACCTGGGCTACAGAAGCCCCATGACGACAGGCCCAAGACGCACTCAAAGATCTAGTAGAGTGCGCCTTCACAGGTACAGGGGGAACCTTCCCCTGCAAAGCATAGGCCTGTTCAATGGTCTGCCTGATCCATTTGGCGATGGTAGAGGCCGAAGCCGCCATGCCCTTCCGAGGACCCTCTGGAAGAACAAACAAGGAGTCCGTCTTTCGAAAAGACTCAGTCGATTTAAGGTAAACCCTTATCGCCCGAACAACATCCAGAGAATGCAATCTCACCTCCTTTGGATGTTTAGGCTTCGCGCACAGCAGGGTAAGACAATATCCTCATTAAGATGGAATTCCGAAACTCGTTTCGGAAGAAAAGAAGGATTAGGTCGCAAGACCACCTCATCCAAATGAACAACCAGGTACGGAGACTTGCAGGACAAAGCTGCCAGCTCCGACACTCTGCGAGCCGAAGTGATCGCCACCAAAAAGGCGACCTTTTTGGACAACATAGACAACGAGATCTCCCTGATCTGTTCAAAAGGAGTACGTTGCAACACAGACAGAACGAGATTCAAGTCCCAAGGAGGCAAAGGATCCCTCCTAGGAGGAACCAGATGCCGCACACCCTGAACAAAAGTGCCAACCAAGGAGTTGGAAGCCACGGGACGTTGAAACAGAACGGCCAGTGCAGACACCTGACCCTTTATCGTAGCCAGCGCCAAACGCTGATCAACACCCGTTTGAAGGAAAGATAGCACACGGGAAACAGAGTACGTGCAGGGTGAAAACCCCCTGGACTCACACCAGGCAAAATAGGCCTTCCAAGTACGGCAATAAACCTTCCCCGAGGAAGACTTCCTCGCGTTGATCAAAGTATGAACGACCTCCGGAGAGAGACCCCTCTCCTTCAGGACCTCGGTCTCAACAGCCAGGCCGTCAAAGCCAGCGACTGTAAAGCAGGATGGTATATCGGTCCTTGAGACAGTAGATCGTCTCGAAGAGGCAGACGCCACGGGGCGTCGACCGCCAGATTCACAAGGTCTGCGTACCAGGACCGGCGAGGCCAGTCCGGTGCCACAAGAATCACCGTGCTGCGTTCCGAGTGTAACCTGCGAAGGAACCTGGACAGCAACTGAATCGGTGGAAACGCGTACATCAGCCTGTACTGATGCCACGGGGCCACTAACGCGTCCGACGCGTCTGCCCGAGGGTCGCGCGTCCTTGCCACGAACCTTTTCACCTTGTTGTTGAGACGAGACGCGAACAGGTCCACATCTGGAAGACCCCACTTCGCGCACAACATCTGGAAGACAGCCGGGTGGAGAGACCATTCCCCCTGATCCAGGGTCTGGCGACTCAGATAGTCCGCCTGCCAGTTCTCCACCCCCGGAATGTGAACCGCCGTTATTGCCGGGACATGAGTCTCGGCCCAAGACAGAATGTCGGCCACTTCTCGAGCCGCTCGGGCACTCCTGGTGCCCCCTTGGTGGTTGATGTAGGCCACCGCCGTGGCATTGTCCGTCTGCACCCGAACCGGGCAGCCCTGCAGCCGGTCCGTCCAGCGATGAAGACAGAGACTTATCGCACGCAATTCCAGAATGTTGATCGGAAGGGAAGACTCCCCCTCCGACCAAGTTCCCTGGGCGGATAGAACGCCCAGAACACCACCCCAGCCCGACAGGCTGGCATCCGTGGTGATCACCGTCCACGAGACAGGACGAAACGACTTGCCCCCGGACACCATCGGGGACTGGAGCCACCACAGAAGGTTTCTTCTGGTGCGATGACTCAACGAGATTTGAAGATCCAGGGATTGAGGTCGCCCGTCCCACCTGGACAGGATCTCCGCTTGGAGACCCCGCGTGTGAAACTGGGCGAAGGGAATCGCCTCGAAGGCCGAGACCATCAATCCCAGACATCTCATGCATGTCCGCAGAGACGAGTGCGGAACGTCCCTGAGGGACCTGACTTCCTCCTGAAGAGTTCTGAGTTTGTCTTCCGGCAGGAAGACCTTCGCCTGCACCGAGTCCAGAATCATTCCCAGGTAGGGAAGACGAACCGACGGACTCAGTGTCGACTTTGGAAAATTTATCGTCCAACCAAACTCCTGCAGAGTTTGCATCGTGACAGACAGGTCCTTCTCCAGACCCTGGCTGGTCGCAGACCGAACCAGAATGTCGTCCAGATACCCCAGGACAGAAATGCCCTGGGCCCTCAATAATGCCAGAACCTTGGTGAAGACCCGCGAAGCCGAGGCGAGACCAAAAGGCAACGCCACGAACTGGTAGTGATCCTCCGCAATGGCAAATCGAAGGAACCTCTGGTGACCCTCGAAAATGGGGATGTGAAGATACGCATCCTTCAAATCGATGGAGGCCATGAATTCCCCCGGAACCAGGGCAGCCACCACCGACCGCAGGGATTCCATGCGGAACTCGCGAACCCGCACAGAGCGGTTCAGAGCCTTCAAGTCCAGAATTGGACGAACCTTGCCCTCCTTTCTGGGCACGGTGAACAGATTGGAATAAAACCCCCGAAATCTGTCCCGATGAGGCACCGGAACCACCACTCCCTGAGCCCTCAGGTCCCGCACCGCCAGGTGCAGGTCCTGCAAACGCTCTGGAGACAGTTGAAGATTTGAGGGAAAAAATCTGCTCTCCGGCCGAGAGAGAAACTCGATCTTGTAACCAGATCGAACGATCTCCTGAACCCATCTGTTCCGCACACGGGCCAACCAGGGTTGAAGAAAACCGAGCAAGCGTCCCCCCACCCCAAAACTGGGTGAGGGCGCCCCTTCAGGCCGAACTGTTATGGGCTGCAGATCCGGATTGGCCGGACTTCTGTTTCCCAGACCAGGGCTTCTTCTGAGAGCCCTGACCTTTGAACGGCTTGCCCTTGTAGTGCGGCCGAAAGGCACGAAAGGACCCCTGAGGGGGCCGAAAATTAGCATGCTTCTTCCCAGAAGCCCCCTTAGCCTTGGGGAAATGGGGCAAGAGAGTGCTCTTACCCCCGGTGATCCCCTTAATCAACACATCCAAGGACTCCCCAAAAAGGCGAGACCCATCATAAGGCAGATTGGCTAAGGTCTTACGTGAAGATTGGTCCACCGACCAACATTTTAACCAAACCAGGCGGCGAGACAACACCGCCACGCTGTGCACACGTGCAGCCAATGGAACCAGGTCCAGGTCCGCATCACACAGATACATGACACCCTGGTGGATTTGATCCACCATATCCAGGGTCGCCGGCGAGGCCGAGTCGGCCACTAGGACGCGCCTAAACATCTGCGTCCAACTTGCGATCGCCTGGGCCGCCATGAGAGAAGCAAACAGAGCTTTAAGCATAGAACCCGCAACAGAATAAGTATGACGGGCAAGAGACTCCAATCTCCTATCCGTGGCATCACGGAACACAGGGGAATCCTCTGCAGGAATCGCAGTGGCCTTGTTTAAAACCGCAATTGCGTGATCCACTGGGGGAGGCACACACCACCTTTCATCAGTGGAAGGCGAGAAAGGATAACGCAGCTTGAACCTACTTGGTACAGCAAAAGGTTTGCGCAGATTGCGCCATTGTTCCTTAACAGCGCGCTGAAAATCATCATTGCAGGGAAAAACCTGCGGCGTCCTGCGTTTTCTCTGCGTCCCATAGGCCGCCAAGGCAGCGGGGGGACACACTTCATCCTGCAAACGCAGTGTTTGCTTTATGGAAGCAATCAATTCATCCATGATTGCAAGCTCTTCAGGCGAGCCAGGGGGAGAATTATCAACCCCTTCAACTTCAGCCTCCACCTCGGACCCCACTAGATCTAGGGAGGAGCGGGACCCCGATAAGGAGGCCCCCGCCATAACAACCCCATTACCTTCACCCTCAGAATCAGAGGAAAGAGCAATTCTGGGTCTCTTAGTAGATTGAGCAGCCACCAGCATCTGCACCTGAGCAGCAAGGCCAGCCACAATAGTGGCTAAATCCCCCCCTGGGGGGGAAACAGCGGTCCCCTGGCTTTCCACCAAGGCGGTAGGAAATTTGCCCTCCTGAGAATCCATTGCCCCTGTAATGCCAGACAATAAAGGGTTAACTGCCCCTTTAAGCAAGCGCGGCAAGCGCAGCCCACCGCACCACACTCAAGCACAATGAGACCCCCACAGGGAATATGCAAACTGAACACAGGCAATGGATAGCAAGAACAGAAGGATAAAACCTGAGGAGACCCTCGCCGCTGCTGCCGCCTCGATCGGTGTTCCTGGAAAGAGGAAGTGATGCTGCCAGGGCGCTCTATGAAAGCCTATGGAGGCTACAAGAAAATGGCCGCCATGCATGTAAAACATGCGGCCGGAGCGAGTGTAGGCAAAATGGCGCCGTTTGGCGCCGAAACCGCCGCTCCACAGTGCAGTAATGCACACGTGACATCCCTGTATAAGAATACATGTCAGATCGCCGCAGCGATCGCTGTATATGCCCAAACATGCCAAAAAAACATGCCCCACAGCACACAGCTTCTCACACTGACCAGGCTGACACACACAGTGTCACACAGCTCCCCCCCCCCCCCCTTGCAGCCCACAGCATGCAGCCGAGAGATAGGGAGACAAGCAGTGTGAATAGAGGCAGGTTACACAGTCCCAGACTGACACCCCCCCAGACAGACAGGTCCCCACATAGATACACTTACCTCTCAATGGCGTGGGGGACCCGCACAGGCGAACAAGCCGCTGCACATGAGGCAGGGAGAGTCGCAATTCAAGACGCACAAAATGGGGGTTAAGAAACCGCACAGCATCCAGTGAGGTAGCCACCTCACCAATCATCCCTGCACCGAACAGGGATGGGTCGTTCACTGTGCCAGGAGCGTTACCTGGCTGAACGCTCAATGGCAGGCTGGGAAGCCACTGACCCACGACCTGCGACCAGGGGGATCAGCCCGAGACCCAGCCCGCATGATCCTCTTCATCAGAAGAACTAACTAACGCTGACAAAAATAACAGCTAAGTAAAGGTAGAGAGAAAACTCAAACAAAATTTCAAAAAGAAGAAAGAGTCTGGGGCAGAAAGCCCCAGCACAGAAAAAGCCAGCCACTCCTGACAAGCTAGACATTAAAACTGAGATATGGTTGCAGGAAGTAGGAGGGTATTGACTGAGGGGACCACCCCTTGAGGGTGGGATATGTTAAAAGCTTTAATGTTAACATATTCTGTTGCCTAGCTACTCCTTCGGAGCAAAGTCTAATACCCCCATATGTGACGAATATGAAGAGGCGGCGACTGTCGGAGGACGTAAGAGAAATTGATTTTAGAGCATAGTGTGTCTGGGGTAATGTGGTGAGGGACAGGTGTGTCGAGTGAAAGTTTTTCACTGCCTAGTCTACTCCTGTAGATAGTGCATTACGCATTAGTGAAGAAACATTGAGAGCTGCATCTGTCAGAGGACGTAAGAGAAATCAACATTTTTTGCACTTATGGAACAGACATAACGAAAAAGCAAAGGAACACTTAATGGTCAGGATGAGGTCACGGAAGAGGAAATTTATTTTTTAGTTGTGTCCAGCTTTTAAAGACTTGTACAGAGAACTAGTACTGAATAGCAAAGGCCATCTTATTGCATTTGTGTTGTGCATGCTACTTAGCTTTAATATGTGGTGTGCTTGGATGAACAATGGATCAGTAAAAAATGTTAATCCCCTTTCCTCCTCAATAAATCATAAAAATAAATAAATAAATAAACTTTCTTCAGACCAAAAGAATTATAAATAACTCACCAGCCTTGGGAGTGCCATGCCAGTAACTGAACAAACAAGTTTCACTGTCTGTCCATAATGAATGTAACCATCCCGCACAGTGAACTCCTCTCCTTCCGATTCTTCATCATCCACTAGAGAAATAATACAAGCAGGAGATACAAATGAGAGGGTACAGTTATTAAAAGGATCTGAATCTGTATTAGTCACACATAAGTGAGTATAGGTTACTGTTAAACCATTTTATTTGCATTTTTACAGCTTAAAAATCACTTATGTTTCCCATTCCTAGGGAACCAATAGACTAAATTGCTGGCTCAGCCTAGAATAGGACTGCCTCCACTGGGACACAAAAACACTATATAATGCTGTCTGATCCAAAAACAAAAGCTGTTGATTTAGAGACGGATTTCACCTTTTGGGAAAAAATTATAAATGCACATATTTCTGCAGAAAAAAAAAATATGTGCATTTACTATTTTCCTGAAGGACCCCAGAAAGCATAGCACCATTGATCAACAGATCACAGGTGCAATGTCAGGCTCCTGAAGACTCTCGGTACATTGTCTGCCTGTACCTCCCATATAGGCAGATGGTCACTGAGTAGGAAGATCAATGAACTACAAGTGTTCTCGCCAGCATCCTCAAAGCTCATCTGCCAGGGTACTTGTAGTCTATTCATTCACAGATCGCTGTGAATAAATGACATGGCTGCGTAGGCAGAGCAGTCGCACCACACAGTCACACTATTTTTAAATTCTGACAGTGGGTGGGGCAGAAAAACCCCTGCCCGCTGTCACAGGGCATGGGGAGGATCAGAGGGGTTCTGGGGGACTGCTGGAGCACGTTACACCCTAAATATGGAGGCAACATGCTCCCAAAGGTAAACTTATTTAACCACTTCCCGCAAATGGATGTACCTGTATGTCGGCTTGAAGATGTGGTTGTACCGGGGTGATGCCTGCAGCTAGAGGCATCAACCCGCTACAGTTTTTTAGAGCCGGCATTGGCTTTCTAATAACAACTACAACTGAAGCAGGTCAGCAGTCACTCGGCCGTTGGCTGCTTTAGAATAACAGAGCCGGATTCGGCTTAGATCGGGTCTCCGGTGAAGTCACACAGAAGTGACGTCACTTCCGGTTTACTCGAGTGCCAATGGCGCTGATTTTAAAAAAATTTACAGGATTCAAAAAATGCAGATTTAGGCGTTTTGAATACTTTGCAAATACTGTGCAAAGGAGGGATCTGGGGTCTTTTAGACCCCAGATCCCTCCATAAAGAGTACCTGTCACTGCATATTTCTGTCACAAGGGACGTTTACATTCCTTGTGACAGCAATAAAAGTGATCAGATTTATTTTTTTTTGGTCAACCAAAAAAAAAAAAAACAACACACACACGTAAATTGTGCCCGCAAATGTAAACGATGTTCAAATCACATGTGAGGTATTGTCGCAAACGTCAGAGCGAGAGCAATAATTCTAGCAAAAGATCTCCTCTATAACTCTAACCTGGTAACCGTTAAAATATTTTAAACATCGCCAATGGAGAGTTTTAAGTACCATAGTTTGTTGCCATTCCAAGAGGGTGCGCAATTTTAAACTGTAACATGTTCGGTATCTATTTACTCGGCGTGACATCATCTTTCACAATATACCAAAAAAAAATTGGGCTAAAATTACGGTTTAGTTTCAGTTAAGTGTATTTTTTCCAAAAAAAAATTGTGTTTGAAAGACCCCTGTGCAAATGCCGTGTGGCATAACATATTGCAACGACCGCAATTTTATTCTCTTTGTTTAAAAAATATATGTAATGTTTGGAGGTTCCAAGTAATTTTCTAGCAAAAAATACTAATTTTAACTTGTAAACAACATGTGTCAGAAATAGGCTTGGTCCTTAAGTGAACTGGACCTTGTTTGAAAATAAAATGTACGTTGGAGCAGGATTTTAAGCACCCAGCTTTCCCAAGGGGCACTGGCGAGGGAGCCAGTTCTAAGGTCATTTTTAACTTTTTTCTCCTCACAGACCTTTATTTTTCAAAAGGTTTTTCTTAGTATAGAGTGGGGGGGGGGTATTAGAAGTGCTGAGGTTTACTGTTATCCAGGGAGCCATTAAAGGGATTTCCTCTCAATTACTGCAAGGACTGTTTTACTAGACAGGAAATGAGGGAAATCTGAAAATGGGGACACAGGCTGTAATAAAAAGCTATCTGGGGTTATAGACTTGCTCTTGTCCACATAAAAAAAAAAAAAAAAAAAAAAAGCATTTTTATTTCGAGTTGTTGTTGGCAGAGTTCCCCTTAATTCCTGTCTGGTGAAAAAGTTGTTACTGATGCAGTCAAGTAAGGAGAATCCCCTCTAACATAGCTCCAGGTAGCTGTAAGAATCCGATTCTTCCACTATCCATCTAAAAAAATGTCCAAATAAAGAATGTTTCCATGTTATAGTATAAAATGCCGCTTACTACAGTTACTCACTGTACTGTGCTACAAGCTGCTAGGTGAAGCAACTGACTGTAGCGTTAAGGCTCCATTCACACCTGAGCGTATCATTTTCAGGCCTTTTTTTTGGGCTTTTTTACAGGCGTTTTTTACAGGGGTTTGGAAGAAGGCATTGACGTCTAACAAAAACGCTTGTGATCAGGTACTTTTTTGAGCTACAGGTATTTTTCTTCTGGAGACAAAACACTCATATGTTGAACAGGGGCCATTGAAATGAATGGGATTTTGCTTGTTTGGTGTTTTGAGACTTCAGATATGAGCGTTTTACGAGAGGAAATACGCTCAGGTGTGAACAGGGTCTTAGGGGTTTTTTTTTTAGATCCTTTGGTTGAGAAAAGCAAAACAACTCTATAGCAAATTGTAAACAATCCTCCTACTGGATTAGGTTGTTAAAATACCTTTCTGAGAATCTGTAAAATGCTACAAATGAAAATAAATGCCAATATATCCACCACCAGTTTTACCATTCATTAACGTACAAAACACATATGGTGTATTCACAAAGGTGAATAAATCTCCAAACATGGAAAGGCTTCATCGCAGTAAGCGCTGTGAAAATGTGGAATAGACTCCCTTAAGAGCTAGTTCTGGCCAGCTCAGTAAAGTGTTTTAAAGCGGAACTCCACCCAAAATGGGAAGCTCTGCTTTACAGACTTGTTCCCCGCTCCTCTTGCACAATTGGCACTTTTGAGGAGTTGGGGGGTGGGGGGGGGGGGGGGGGGAAGTTCTTCTCCCTCCCCCCTGCAGTCTTCAGGGAAACTTGACAGGTCCCAGAAGACTGCATCCACCAATACAGCATGTGACGCACGACTCGCGAATGCGCACTGGGTGCCTGGCTGCGAAGCGCCAAGCTGTCACAGCCGGGTGCCCATAATGAAGATGCCGATGCCGCCGTGCCGCCGAGGGAGGACGGAGGAAGACGGCTGCGGTGCGCTGGACCACGGGACAGGTAAGTCAGCAGCTACACTTTTTGTAGCTGGTGACTTTATTTTATTTATAGGTGTCTGGAGTTCCTCTTTAAGAAAGGCCTGGATTCTTTCCTAGATACACAAACTACCTGGATACTAATAGTTATAGGTAAAGTTGATCCAGGAAATATTTGATTGCCTCCTGAAGGATCAGGAAGGAGTTTTTTCCCCTGCTGCAGCAAAATGGATCATGCTTTTTTTTTTTTGCTTCCTCTGGATCAATATATAGGAGTGTGTGTGTATATTATATATATATATATATATATATATATATATATACACATACATACACACATACACCATTTTTTTTCCTCTATTGAACTAGATAGACTTGTGTCTTCTCTTTAGCCTTACTATGTATGGTGCATGGTTTCTCAAACTTTATTAAAGTATGTACCCCTTTTTTAAAAGCTAGTGCTAGTCATACCTAACAAACATTTGACTTACAGAGATGGATGTAAAACGCGCCCCACTGCTGCGAACTTGCATGAAAGTTTCCACCTTCTACGTGCAAATACCTCGTACTGACAGTCTGTGAACGCAGCCGGTTAAATAGTGCCACTTTTGTCCCTGATGCAATACATACTGAAACAGACAATATCCAGGTTAGGAAATAGCAATACATCCAGTGAGTGGTCTGACAGTACAAATAATTATACACAATATGCAGGATATTCTTTAACTGAACTTGGGATGCTGAACAAATATTTTACTGCCAATGGCTGACATCACATGACCATTTCTAAGGAGGAAGATAAAGTTAGCATTTTCACTGCCTAAAATGCTGGGAGAACTAATGGTTTTATTCAAAGCCACTGCAAATTTAAATGCATTATCTGTGTGCAAAACCGACCAAGCATGGAAACGATCTTAATGTAGAATTTAGGCTGAATGCCGTAGGTTAAACTCCATTTATCACAGGTCACCATAAGGAATCCAGCATAACTCTAAAGTGATCGCAGGGTTCCCCTGCTCTGACACTTCTGGGTGTGTCAGATAATTTTTATGATGTTCATTGACGGACAAAGCTCCTGTCATTCTTGACCATTGAGTTATGCTGCCCCCTACAGGAGAAGAACACTAGGCAGGAAAAAATTCTGGCTACACCCATGGGCAGTCCAGGGGGTATACTCCCTCTCTCTGCTATAGTCACTCTGTTTTGTTACATGTAGTGTCAGGAGAATTATAACTCCACAGAGGGAGGGTGCTGTGTCCATCAATCAACATCAGAGAAATGGATTTTACAGTAAGTCAAAAATCCCATTTTCTCTTCCATTCATCAACAGATACAGCTCCTGTCATTCTTGACCATTGGGATGTCCCAAAGCAGTGTCAAACACCAGGGGTGGGAAAAACAGCAAAAAATCTCCAAGGCTAAACAGTACCCAACCAGGCGACAGGCTCAACCAAAAACAACTGGAGCCCACCTGAAAAACAATACACCCTCAAAGAGGACCAGATCCTCTTAAAAAGCAGCCTGCAAAACCTTGCGGCCAAAGGAAGCATCCACAGATGCCAACACTTCCACTTTATAAAACTTTGTAAAAGTGTGCACCGACGACCAGGTGGCCACCTTGCAAACCTGCGTCATTGGCGCTTGATGATGGAAGGCCCAGGATGCACTTAACGCCCTAGTAGAGTGCGCCTTGACAGGGAAAGGAGGAACCTGACCCCTGATGGAATAGGTCTGAACCACCGTCTGTCTGATTGGAAATGGTAGCAGAGGAAGCGGACAACCCTTTTTGAGGTCAAGCGTGAGCACAAATAGAGAGTCTGACTTCCTGAAAGACTCCGTAGCTGCCAGGTACACCCCAATTGCCCGGACTACATCCAAGGCATGCAAGGCAATTTCCTTTGATGTTTAGGCCTGGGACACAGGGAAGGCAACACAATATCTTCATTTAAATGAAAGTCAGAGAACACCTTAGGAAGGAATGACAGACAGGGGCGAAGCACCACCTTATCCTTGTGTATCACCAAATAAGGTGGACGTCAGGATAACGCAGCCAGTTCCGACACCCTGTGTGCAGAAGTGTTAGCCACCAAAAAGGCCACCTTCTGGGACACAGTAAGCAGGGGAATTGCCCGAATATTTTCAAAGGGAGGCTTCTGTAGAGCTGAAAGCACCAAATTAAAATCCCAAGGCGGCATGGGAGACCGCACTGGAGGAACCAAATGTCGGACACCCTGAAGAAAGGTACGCACCAGGGAGTGTGCAGCCAAAGGTCGTTGGAAGAAGACTGCCAAAGCCAATACCTTGATGGTACTCGAGGCCAATTTCTGGCCAACCCCCGTTGAAGGAAGGTTAAGATCCGAGCCACCGAGAAAGAGCGAGGATGAACCCCAAAAGACTCACACCACGCAATGTATGTCCTCCACGTACAATGGTAGATCTTCCTAGAAGTAGGTTTCCTAGCTTTTAACAATGCAG
Source organism: Pelophylax lessonae (assembly GCF_965119305.1). Taxonomy (NCBI): domain Eukaryota; kingdom Metazoa; phylum Chordata; class Amphibia; order Anura; family Ranidae; genus Pelophylax; species Pelophylax lessonae. The sequence continues at coordinate 771,761,203 of NC_138768.1, forward strand.
GAATCACTGACTCAGACAAACCTCTATCCTTTAGCACCTGGCGTTCAACAACCAAGCCGTCAAAGCCAGCTAATGTAAAGCAGGATAGAAGATTGGTCCTTGGGACAGCAGATCCTCTCTGAGAGGAAGCTTCCAAGGAACGTCGGCGACCAGCCGCACTAGATTGGTGTACCAGGCCCGGCGAGGCCAGTCCTGAGCCACTAAGATGACCGGAATCCCTTCTGCTTTGATCCTGTGTAGGAGTCTGGGCAGAAGCTTGAGAGGAGAGAAGGTGTAGATCAGACGATACTGACCCCACAGGCCACCAGCGCATCTGTGGTGTCTGCCAGAGGATCCCTTGACAGAGCCACGAACCTCTGCATATTTCGGTTGAGCCGAGGCGCCAACAGATCCACCTCGGGGGGTGCCCCACCGGAGACACAGCTGATGATACACCTCCAGGGTATTCATGTAGGCAGCAGACCCAGCGAACCGACAAAAGTAGGACCCATAAAGCACAATCAAATATACCAAATTAGAAATCTATGAGCCACAGATTGGAATAACCCCTTGTAATTTAGTCACCATCCAGGACCTTTGAATTGTTTTCCTATACAATATCCTTTTACTGTTAATCCTGATATAGGCGTGCTGATATGAAGTTTGCTGCCTACATGAATCACTACTTTAAAGCTGAGACCTTTGCCTATTTTTATAAAAAGGTTAGGGTTTCCTGGCCAGAAATGTTTGTTATATGTAGAATGATCGAATAGTTATTTATGTCCCTAAAAATTTGACTTTCCAAGTTTAACCTCTACATACACCCTATGAGAATCTGTTGGTGAATCAGGACTGTTTCGATCACTCCTTGACTGTCCATTACTTAGCTCTGGGTAGTTCACATCAGGTGTGTATTTTGCTGCTACATATATGTTGAGCTATTGGATAATATGATGGTTACTTTTGTTACCCATGTGAAATTTGGCAGCTTTCCTGTTTAATCCACCTCTAGTTATTTGGTGTTGTATATTGTTTTATTAATAATATAATATTCTTACTATTGTTGAATATCTCAAACCTGATTACCACATTCGCCTGGGAGATAATCACCTGACAATCGGGCTCTATTGGTGAATACTCTGGCCTATGGTGGATATGTCCCTACTTGGTTTGAGATTAGGGGTTAATAGACATGGGAATTCGTTTTAACCTTATATTAATTTCTTGGTATTTTTGTGGTACTTATATTATATATTCTATGTTTCACATACTATCATTAGGTTTTATTTTCATGTTTCAGATCACACTTCTGTACAATATCATTCCTGAAGAAGCGGTTCTCCCACAAAACATGTAGAGATTGTCAAGATATTGATAGTTTGTGGATTGGGGAGCCCTGTTTGGAGGTCACCCCGCTCAGAACCCAGTGTCTGAATATGAAAGTGTGATCCAATGTATTGTTATGCCCTAATTCAGGCTTTCCTTATATGTTTTGATGTATCCCTTCTATACAAAAGGGTACTTTTTAATTGTAATTGTTGCAATAATTTTTTTTTTAAACTATACAAAAGTATTGACCTGGTGTATTGCTGTCTATAACATACCATGAAAGTCCTAGGTGCCTCAACCCCATGTTTTGCTCTACAATTGAGATTATAGGACGGATGTACACTTTGTAACTGTGAATTCATATGTAGCACAGTGGTAGAGGGGGGACAGCTACTCCCCATACCAGGAACCAGGTGGGCACTGCTCCAGACAGATCCTATTCGCTATCGAAACGTGGGGGCTGTCAGCCAGGAGGAACGCTGCGACTCAGGCCAAGGTAAGGTCGTATGCAACCTCACGAGAGGGGAACCTGGGGGTCTGACCATCCCAAGGAGGGGCCATGTCCACCCCAAAACCTTCCAGGGGGAGAGGGGGGACAGCTACTCACCATCCCAGGAACCAGGCTAGGCATTGCTCCAGCCAGAACCCCTTCATTGAAAAAAAGAGGGGCTGTCAGCCAGGAGAAACGCTTCGAGTCGAGCCGAGACCCAGTCATAGGTGACCTCGCGAGGTGTTTAACACGCAGGCCAGCCCCCGTCCAGGGGGGCTATGTCGTGGCCGACCTAGTAAGGAGCTGAGGCCTACACGCGCTCGCTGGCCAGACTGGGGGTGACCACTGGATCTAGACTATCCAGCCCGTTGCTCAGTCCGGCAGTTGATAGTAGATCTCACAGAAAAAATCCAGGAGGAAAGAATTTTCTAAAAACGAAAGGTCCCAGCAAGGAAATCGGTCCTTACTCCCGACTAGGCAGAAAAAAAAAAAACTGAGTGACTATAGCAGAGAGAGGGGGTATACCCCCTGGACTGCCCGTGTGGGTGTAGCCTGAATTTTTGTCTGTCTAGTGTCCTACTCCTGTAGGGGGCAGTATAACCTAATGGTCAAGAATGACAGGAGCTGTGTCAATCAATGAATGAAAGAAATGTGCAGTAGATGTGCATTGGGCCCTTTCTCATTAATACTTATCAATGCTTATGCTACTAATATGAAAGATAAATAAGCATAAAAAGCTGTATTCTGCATCCTGTGAAAAGTAGGTCTCAATTTCCCAGAAACAATTGGATAAATAAAAAAATGAAATTAAAAAATTAAAAAAGTATAGCTCTCCTGAGCATTAGACTGCAAAAATACAAAGGATACCAAATTTACAGATTCAATTCACACCCAGCAGCTTGACTGACTTACACACTTGATAAATCCGAGAAGAAATGTGAACATATACTTACGGTCTGCATTTTTCAGTGACTGTTTCTTTTTAGATGGCTTGGAGATGACCTTGATCCGTTTGCTTAGGAACACGCCAATGTCATCACTATTCCCATAAAACATTTTCACTGATAACATGAAGTGCTTTCTCTTGTCTGAGTCAGATATGTACAAGGTTTTGGCAGTGCAATAGTTCTGTGGATACAGAAAGTATAGCTTCAATAAATAGCTACCTCTTTACACGCAAACCTCTGGGAAAGTGTTCAAATTGAATGCCTTCAGCTATTTTTTTTTCCCCGACTTCTGGTTTTAAAAGAGAATTAAAAGGGTAACTCCACTTTCGCGGGGGAAAAAAAAAAGTGTATACAATTGCTACCCAAACCATATTGTAATTGAATATTAAAAATGACCTTTTTCCAATCTGCAGCACTGTCTTTTTCTGTAAAATGCAATATGGCAGCCTGAAGGAGTTCTGACAGAATGGTGTACAGAACACTCCTCCCAGAAATGTCATTTCCTGCTTGTGTGATTGGCTTACTGATTTTCCCAGAAGTCTGCACGAAGTTACAAGTCAGATTTTGAGCATCCCCTGCAATGAAAATGTCACTATGGTGAGATACTCCCAAAGGGAAATCACATCTAAAGAGAAGCAGACCTTGCAATTTTCCTCAGAGCCCTGCAGGTGCAGCAGTTGATTGAGAATTATAAAATCACTCCCATACAGATTTACTTAACACATGGACACAGACAAACAAAGCGCTATTTCTTCAGAATAACAAAAGGTAGGAATCTGCAACCAAGTTTGTTAAAATCCTTGCAATGTACATAAATCACCCAGAGGGGAATGTTTTTTTTTTCCTCAAAAGTGGAGTTACTTTTTAAGGAATCTGACTGGTTGACTGAACAAATGTTTTTTTTCTGGAGTTGGGATTTAAGAAACCAGCATTAATTTTGCGAACACCCAACTAAAACTAAAAGCTAACAGACATCGAGCTGAGGCAGAGATGACAATTATATATTCTGAGAAAACAGTTCTACATTGGTGTCAATCATCTTAACAGATTTTAATTTGTGTCAGTCATCTTTGGACTGTGGCTTCATTCTTAGGCCCCTTTCACATGGTCTTTCCAATCAGGTCCACCTGTCAGTTTTTCAGCTCCATGCAACTCCACTACCTGTGGGCAGGCAGTTGTAACTGGACATACATCTGTTTACATCTGCCTACCCCCAGGTCTATCCATGTATCCTGATGTATATGGATACAAGTCAGTTTACATCAGGCCGCCCACAGAGCCATCACGGGGTCTACCAATGGTTGTCAAAACATGGACAAAAAGGAAAGAAAATCCACACAATCTCAAGAAAGTGACATCTACTCAGTTCTGATTGTACAGATCATCTCTGTTCAGCGACACATATCTTAGATGGGATGAATCTGTAGTGCTGACAATTATATTTTGACAGCCAGCATCTATCATGATATCAGCACACAGTGACTGCATCTGATTCGACAATTTTCCACACAGCTACTTTTTATTATTTGAAGATGTTGGGAGGGAGGGCCACGCACAAAGTGAATGTTGGCTGGCTCGTCAGAATCCAGTGAATTTCAGTTAAATGTATGGCCAGCTTGTGTTTATCATTATGTACTCAGACTTCCATATCAATACAAAACCTGATATACACAGCCAACTGAACAAAAAAAAAAAATTGAGGCGCTCGCTGTACTATGCGATGTTAGTACAACGATCTCCCCGCTAAGCTATCTGACAGGGGAACCAACCCCCTCCCCAGAACACACCAGTCAGCGCTTGCAGCCTTTGGCTGAGAGTGCTGATTGGATGCCAATCAGCAGCTGTTTTTCCAGCAAACTCGTTCAACAGCAGCTGGCTGTTAGGACGGCTTCTGTCGGACAGGCTTCTGTTGAACCAGCCGATATTCGGTCTGTGTTTTCCAGGCTTAAGACCGCCAAGTGGCAGAGTGTCCTCCTGTGAAATCAAAGAAGTGAAATACAAGATCTGCAATGGTGATAAAGGACATATGCTACAGTCTGAATTTATGTTATCAAGGCACTAACCAAGAGTTTCCTACAGCATCTTAATCTTATGCCATATGGGACAATATAATTCCGAATTCTCAGTTATTATGGATTGATCAGCATGAATGAATCTTCTGGCACTCCTTCCTTTATATTCACAACTCTTTATTTATATGCCATTTATGGCTGTATGGCACTGCATTAAGCACCCACCTTTCCTTCCAGGTTAAGCTGCTGCATTTCTTGCTCACTGTTCCCAATGCCAATAAAGGCACAGGGTTGAGACTCCTGTTCTGAACAGCCATCCCTTTCCATCTGTTCTTTCTTTTTCTTCCATCCACTACCCATGAGATAAACACACGGAGGAGGGCAGAAAAACCTGCAACCGGAAAAAAGAGACAGCTAAGCAAGGGAGACTTTCACCGTTATACTGTACAACAGGACATGCTCTTCTTTCCAAACAATCAACTTCTAATTCAAAGTCTGTTTAGGTAACCAGAGATAAAGCATTGCATCTTACCAAACAGACTCCTGGGTATTATGTGAAGCTAGGTGCAAGGCTTAAAGTGGTTTTAAAAGCTAAAGGTTTTTTTGCATGAAGGTAAAAAACCTGTGTGCAGCAGGTTTGATAATGTCTAAAGAGACCTAATGAATGTCATTTGAAAGTACTTCCAAATTGTGTTTGCTTGTAACATTTGAATTTAGAAAACATGGTATTTCCCAAACATAAAATCACATATACTTTTAGAAATCTGTTTGAGAACAACTTTCCATTTTGCTTTCCTGCCACTACCATCAAGAAACCATTAATTTGAAAACTTTAATGATTGGAAAATTGAACCGACACTTCAGAAACAAAAATTTTCTAACAGAATACTACAAGCGTGGAGTCAGCTTAATATGGCTAAACACAGTGGCTTGTCTCAATGATCTCAATTGAGTCTCCTTTCCTGAGGATGCCTGTTTGGGGGAAACGTGCTGGGTGGAGTTGCTCAGTGATGTAATCGCGCACACCAGCCTGTCCTGCTGCGGCGCTATGTAAACTATTTATTGTTTGTTCCTGGAGTGTAAAACGTTTTAAATAAATTCATGCTTTAACCACTTGCCTACCGGCCAAGGTATATATACGTCCTCTGTTTAAACCTAAATACCGGTGTTATGGCAGCAGATAGCTGCAATAACCCTGGTATTTTTAAACGGTGGGCGGTTGGCTTTCCGATAAGGGTGGTCCCAGCGGCAGATTCGCCGCGGGATCACCCTTCCGGGGAAGCGGAAGAGGTGCCCCCCCACCCCTTCCCGCCATGTCCCGGTCCTTTTCCCCACTTACCAGACCCGCCGGCAGCGGGGAAAACGATCCGGTCCCGGATCCTCACAGACAGGATGTCGAGTGAGGGCAAGCTTGCCCTCACTCGACTCTATGGTCTTGGGGGACCGGAGCGACGGCAAACGTCGTTGCCTAGCAACCGGTTTAAACGTCCCTTTTTTTAAAGCGCCCTGTCCCCGTTCGCTCGCACGCAGAAGCGAACGCATACGGAAACGGTGTTTAAACCACACATGTGAGGTATCACCGCGATCGTTAGAGCGAGAGCAATAATTTGAGCCCTAGACCTCCTCTAAGATGGCAACCTGTAGAAATTAACCTGTATAAATTTTTAAAGTGTCGTCTATGGGGATTTTTAAGTACCAAAGTTTGTCGCCATTCCGTGAGCATGCGCAATTTTGAAGCATGACATGTTGGGTATCTTTTTACTTGATGTAACATCTTTGACATTATGGAAAAAAATTGGGCTAACTTTACTGGTTTCTTATTTTTAATTCAAAAAAGTGAATTTTTTCCAAAAAAAAAAATGTGTTTGGAAGACCGCTGCGCAAATACGGTGTGATAATAAATATTGCAATAATCTCCATTTTATTCTCTAGGGTCTCTGCTAAAAAAATATATATAATGTTTGGGGGTTCTAAGTAGTTTTCTAGCAAAAAAAAAAAACTGATTTTAGCTTGTAAACACCAAGTGTCAGAAATAGGCCTAGTAGGCAAGTGGTTTAGCTGTACCGCACTTCAAGACTTCTCCGATGTTTCATCTGGCGATTATCTGTGGATTTGAATGTGGGCTAAGGAGAAAGATATCCTCATCATACAGGAGCCAATTACCAGGACCCTCTGTATTTATTCCTCTGGTAGAAGGCTGTGCATGGGGAAGTGGCACCTGAATTCTGGAAGCACTTATATTTGTTTGAATGTCACTTAAAGCATCTTAAATCACTGGTGGTATTTTTTTTTTAACATCATTTTTGGACTTTTTGAAACATATTTATGCTTTGCTCCTAATAACTATACTTATGTTTTTTGGTTTTGTTTTACTTTATGATTGCATTTAAAGGAAACACGCACACTTTTTTTTTTTTTTATGTCCTGTATTGACACATTTGCTGCAGTCCTGAGCAGGAGTTTTTTTTTTTTTTTTTTTTTCCATTACCTCAATTATTACCTTGCACACCTCATGTATTTTTAAAACCTCTGCACAGTTTCTGTAGATGTCTGACACAATAAACATCACTACAGATATACAGTCTTTTTCTGCACTCTTTTTACTGTAACCCTACACAGACTCATGCTGCGAAACTTAAGATCTGTCCAGAACAATGGTTTTTCCTTTGCCCTGCCACTATTTCTAATATGTAGGCATCTATTTTTCCTTTCACATAAACTAAGATTTTTATCGTTTTCTGTAGAGAACTGGGATAAATATGCGGAAGGACATCTTTTCTTTGTAACCTAAAGAGTCCACAGTTTATTTTACATTACATACTAGGTGAGGTTGAATAAAGACAATAGTCCATCCAGTTCAACCTGTGTAGGTGTGTGTGGCTGTAATCATCTCACATAGCCCTGAATGTTCTGATCCTTGAGATGTACCTCTAAGAGTCTTTTGAAAGCCACCATACTACCCGCAGAAACCACCTCTTGTGGTAGAGAATTCCACAATCTTGTAGCCCTAACAGTAAAGAACCCCCCACGTTGCCTGAGGTTAAAACGCTTCTCCTCCAATCGCATTGTATGCCCCCTAGTCCTCATGCAATCCCTTCGACTGAACAGCTTTTTTTCTATGCTGAGATCCCAATTGAGATATTTATAAATTGCTATCATGTCCCTCCTCAGGCGTCTCACTCCAGGGAGAATAAATCAAGCGATTGCAGACGCTCTTCATAATTAAGGTCCTCCAATCCCCTAATCAGTTTAGTTGCCCTTCTCTGAACTCTCTCCAGCTCCAGCACATCCCTCCTGAGGACTGGCGACCAGAACTGGACAGAATACTCCGGATGCGGTCGGACCAGAGTTTTATAAAGTTTATTGGCCTTTTCCAACTGCTATGGAGTGTTGTCACATTCTGTCACATTCTGACTAGCTACCTTTGTGGAGCAACGTGGTCACATCTAGTATGGAGTCTCAAACCAACAGGTCGACTCCACATCGCTCGTATCAAGATTCATGTATCATCCTTAGTTTGCAACGTGTTAAGGTGTCCATTTTGCTTTTTGACTTTGTACTTAATTCACTTACTCCACTGGTTATGTGTGGAGCCTCATTTATAGACTACAGTGCATACACTTTGGGTTCATGGCCGGTGTGGGGGGGGGGGTGTAGGGAATTAACCATTACATGTACATAGTTCTGTTTCTTCGCCAGAGTTTACTGTTAACACTGAATAATTTAGTTAGAAGAAAAGGTAAATGCTCCGACTTGCCGTTTTGCCACTTGTTTTTCTATTGTACTGCTAAATATGTCAGGTATAAAAAATTCTGACTCATAATGTAAGGTTAAGATGATAGTTAAGATGATAAAATTTTGGAGCTGCTATAAAAATTGTAAGTGAATATTGCTGCTTTACAGGAAACTTATGAAAGTTGTAGCTCGTAGCTGGCACCGAAAAGACCCTGCGTCGGGTGGATATACTGCTCCACCCTTATCTTTATTTCTCGGAAAGTAATCTGTGCCAGTTTTCAAGCACATACACTTGGAACCAATTGGCCTTAAAGGAAACCTGTCATGGAGGAAACAAGGAGGCGAATACTGGTGACCTTTCTTTCTTAAAATGTTAGTTGCCAGGCTATAATAACTTTACACAGTGTCTCTCTTTAGAATCATACGCTTCAATAGTTTGCTTCGCAGAACCAGAATAAGTATGCAGATAAGGAGTTCTGACTTTCCCGATTTTTCCAGGTCAGTGACACAAATCAGTGAAGCCACAGCTGTCAAGCCATTAGGCATTTTTGGTTATCAGCCATAGTAGCAGCCTATGTTGTTTTTTTCATTACATGGTTCCCTGCTCACTGTGTCAGACATCTTCATATATTATCTGTTGAATAAAACAACTACTCGTTTTGGCAGCAGTTTTAAATTTGGACTTACTGCAAGGAGGTTTCCAGGGAGTTCGCCAATGGTGGCAATACACAGTGGTTTGGGATAGATCTAGATACAAGCAATTCATCATTCGTTCAAATATGTAGCAACATGTTTGATGCTGTTCCTTGCTTGCAATCAACCAATAACTCCGAAATGTAAATGACCAAATAAAGTGGGCTGTATAATCTCTATTCAGATCGGTTCTCCAGCACATGCACACAGATTGGTTTGAGCGATCAGAAGGGAGACCATCAAAATTCTGCGGCAGCAAATGAGATGTCAAAAATAGGAGGTCTTTGGTTTGCATTTTTTGTTTAATCCGATCAGCACTTATGAAGTAAATTAAATTAGTCATATTAATACGTGTATAGCTACCCTTAGGGGTGAAATTCTCTGGTGCATTCCTTAACCAAAGAGCATTGGTTATTGCAGGGATTCTTTCTGGTAAATTCCTGGGCAGGAACTTCACCCATTCTTTTCTGATCCCACTACCTAGAGATGAGATTCCCCTGGTTTGTCTAGGTTGATGTTCTTCTTGCTACAAGGGTACCAAACTTAGACACTAGTCATGCAACATCTTCAAGAGAGGACAGTGTGAGAAAATAGATTTTCTTTATAAAACAGACCTGGGAATCTGATGTTGCAAGATAAGTATGAGGGACAAGTAGATTGGGACCCAGATTTAGTCCCTTGGACAAGTAGATTCTAAAAATATTTGCACACCCCCTGCATACCCATAAAAAGTCAAACTGTCCTCAGTTAATGACCATCAAGGCTTTTGGAAGCAATTCCTCCCTTTCTTTTTAATGTTATGGGATCCTCTGTAAACAAGGCCCCTGGATTGCATTACTCATACAATGCAGTAGCTTATAGTAGAGAAATTCCAGTGATTATTCAATTATTTTTAAATGTACTGAATCTACCTTGAAAGCACATAGCAATACATTGGTTAGGGCCTTCAATAACAACTATCCAGAAATTGATTTTGACTATCAATTCCAATTTCTTGCACAAAAAAAGCGTTTATGAACACTGGCATTCAACCTGTAACCTATTTCAAGTGCAGACTGATTCCTAATCATGTCTGGGTTCCTAAGGTTCCTCCACATGGCTGCATAGAGACTGCGCAGCCATTAAAAAACACACACAATGGGGAATAAAAAATTCAACTGTTTGTTTTAAATTCACGTCACATAAGGGCATAGGTATAAGGACACAGTCTGGTCCGAGATGGCGAATATTTGGCCACCTAAAGTGGTTGTGAACCCAGCTTTGTTATTACCTACAGGTAAGCCTATAATAAGGCTTACCTGTAGGTAATATGAATATCTTCTAAACGTGCACCATTTAGGAGATATTCACTTTGCATGCAGCCACTGACGTCAGTGGCACATGCGCGGGATTGATGTCAACCCGGTAGAAAACGCCAAAAGAACAGGTAAGCCCCCACAGCGGTGACCGGGGGCTTCGTTCTAAGGTATTTCATAATGTGCTAGCTTGCGAGGTATACTAGCACATTAATCCATTGTTTTGCAGGTTTTTTTTTTTGTTTTTTCAGGGTATATATACAAATCGCTTTAGGCAGCACAGTAAGCCATTCTGTCAATGGCAGTTTACCTTCTGAAAATGTTACATCTGTACTTAGGATGTAACATCAGGGCTTGACAAACCCCAGATGCCAGGTCGCATTGACGACTAGAATTAGTTTCCTGGCACCTGGGTTACGCTGCGGCAGGTGTCCTCTCCCCATGAAGCCCCCGCCCGCAGGTGTGTGGACTAAGATGCCGCGCTTGCCGGTAATTGAGGACGTGGCTATGTGGCCTGCTGGATCAAGACGCTTACATTGGGGAACTGGCATCCTCTTGTGGTGGCCGGGGCTGCAACAAGTAGTCACTGGCAGCACTGAGGGTTTTCCCTGCCTGCTCTCACTGCCCGCTCATCTCTTTTTAAAGAGATGAGGTTGAAGGTGCTGCGGGCTTGATCTGGCGCCCTGTCCTTACCGGTGAGTGGACAAGGAATGTGGGGCAGCAGGTTGGAATGGCCTCAGCTCCATTTACAACATCACAAACATGGAAACCGTTTTTTATTATTATTTTTATGAAAATTCATTTAGCATTTTTCATTCTCTCTCTGTCATGCCACACAGCCGAAGGCCCCTTTCACACGGGCTGTCAGGTAAGGTCCGCCTGTCGGCTTTTCAGGCGGACCTGATCGGACCCTTCAGTCTCCTTTATGGACCACTGACAACCGCCGCTATCCGATCCTGTCCGCCAAAAACAGACGGATGGTGGTCCTATTTTCCATCTGTCCAGTGGATCAAATCAGATGGCATCGGATGGAAATGGACAGGAAGTCCATTTCCATCAGATTTCCCCATAGAGGAGAGCCGGATTGTGTTAGTGCGACGTCTATAAACATTTTTTACCCACAAAAATCACATGCATTTTTCGCTCTCTTTTTTTTTTTTTTTTAACTACGTACGAACCCGGGCTTCCCCTCTATTACCGATGCCCGGAAACACAGCCGCCAGCAAGAGGGGAGAGAGATTGCAGTGAGACCGAGGGAAATCCATGCCTCGATCTCACATGCAAACAATAAAACTGGAAGTGATGTTAATTCCGGTTTCTGATGTACCATTTCCTGGCCAGTACAGCCAGGGGACACATCTAACCAACCCAATCTGTGCTTAGTTAAATGGTGTGAAGGGCAGGGAGACATATGAGTCTATAAGACCCCTAATGTCTCCATAAAAAGTACCCATCACCTGCCCAATGCTATCACATGTGATAGCTATCAAGTAAAATTAAATAAAAATGTTTTAAACAAAATAGAAGTATAATAAAATATATATAAAATACCGAAACCTCCATTGCCTTGCACACCTGCACAAGCCCAGGGCGTGTACGTGTATGTAAACCGAGTTGGCACCACACATGTGACATATTGCAGCAAACAGAGTGAGAACAATAATTCTAGCACAAGACCTCCTAGTAAACTCTAAACTGATGAGCTGTAAAGGCTTTTAAAGCATCACTGATGGAGATTTTTGGGCACCATGGCTTTTGGCAATGTCATGGGCACACACAATTTTAACACATGAAATGTTTGGCATCTATTAACTCGATGCAACCTCATTTTTTATATTTTAACCAAAAATGGGTCTTTGCTCTAAAATTGATTTTATATTTTTTCTTGAAAAACTGGATTTTTGTCTTACCGTAAATTCCTTTTCTCTGATGATCATTGACGGACACAGTTCAATATCTTCTTGACCCTTGGAATTATGCTGCCCCTACAGGAGTAGGACACTAGGCAGAAAACGTTTGACTACGCCCATAGGGCAGTCCCCGGGGGTATACTCCCACTTCCTGCTATAGGACTTCAGTTTTGTAACAAACAGTGTCGAAAGAACATATAACCCAACTCAATAGAGGGGCAGGTGCTGTGTCTGACATCAGAGAAAGGTATTTTACGGTAAGACAAAAATCCAGTTTTCTCTTTTGTTCATTGACAGACACAGCTCCATATCTTCTTGTCCCAAAGCAGTGTCAACATGAGTGGTGGGAAGAACACAGCAATAAACGCACTTCCCAAAAGGCTAAACGTAGCCAACCAGATAAAACAGGAGCTCAACCAGAAACAACAGGAGCTCACCTGGCAAAAATATACCCTCAAAGAGGACTAATCCTCTCCAACAGCAGCCTGCAAAACCTTGTAGCCAAAATCAGCATCCGCAGATGCCAACACGTTCACCTTATAAAATTTTTAGAAAGTGTGCACGGACGACCAATTGGCTGCCTTGCAAACCTGCACCACTGACGCCTGATGACGGAAGGATCAGGAGGCACTAAGTGCCCTTGGAGAATGCACCTTAACAGGAAAAAAAGGATCCTAACCCTAATGGAGTAGGTCTGCACCACTGTCTGCTTGATCTATCGGGAAATGGACGCAGCAGACGCAGCCAGCCCCTTACAAGTCCATCCATAAGGACAGACAGGGAATCAGATTTTCGGAACGACTCAGTTGCCGCCAGGTACACCCTGATCGTCCGAACCACATCCAAAGAATTCAAGGCAATTTCTTTAGGAGGCTTAGGACACAAGGAAGGCAACACAATTTCATAATTTAAATGGAAACCAGAGACGACCTTAGGAAGGAATAACTGGCAGGGACGAAGCACCATTTAGTCTCTGTGAACCACCAGGTAAGGTGACAAGACATTGCAGACAACTCCGACACCCTGTGCGCAGAGGTAATAGCCATCAAGAGGGCTACCTTCTGTGACAAAGTAAGCAAAGGAAGCTCACGAATATTTTCAAAAACTGTTTCTGAAGAACCGACAGCACCAAATTGAGGTCCCATGGAGGTATCAAAGACCTCACTGGGGAAGCCAGGTGGCGGACCCCCTGAATAAAGGTGTGAACCAAGAAATTAGTGGTCAACGGCGCTGAAAGAAAATCGCCAGAGCAGAAATCTGGCCTTTGATGGTACCCAAGGCCAAACGCTGATCCACATCTCTTTGGAGAAACTCCAAGACACGAGACACCAAAAAGGGGGAAGGGGGGAGGGGGAGTACCCAAGACTCGCACCACGTTATATATACCTTCCAGACTTGAGGATAAATCTTCCTAGAAGTCAATTTTCTAGCTTTTTACAGTGTAGGAATCACCAATTCAGACACCCCTCTATCCTCAAGACCTGCAAGGCCATTCTGGGGCCACTAGGATGACCGGAATCCATTCTGCCTCAATTCTTCATAGGAGTCTCGGCAGAAGAGTTATTGGAAGAAATGCGTATAACAGACGATACTGAACCCAAGGGGCCACCAGAGTGTCTGTGGCATCAGCCAGGGGATCCTGAGACATTGCTACAAACGTCTGCACCATCCTGAGGCGAGAGGCCAACAGGTCCACATCGGGAGTCCCCCCAACGGAGACACAGTTGATGAAACCCCTCTGGGTGGAGAGACCATTCTCCCTGATCCAACGGCTGCCGACTGAGATAGTCCGCCTGCCACTTCCACCCCTGGAATATGCACAGCAGACATGGAACAAAAGTGTTCTGCCCACCTTAGAATGCCAGGTTTTTCCTGGGCTGCTAGGGCACTTTTGGTGTCCATTTGATGATTGGCCATTGCATTGTCTGATTTAATTCTTACCGGGCACCCCTGCAGATGATCCGTCCAATGGTTAGGCAAAGCATGATCGGCTAACTTTCCAGGATATTGATCAGCAGGCTGGACTTCCTCAGATTCCAAACCCCTGAGCACAAACCATACCCAAGACACCTCCCCACCCGGACAGGCTGGCATTCGTGGTGACCACCATCCAGTACAGGGGGGAGAAAGGGGGTCAAAGTGCTGGAGTACAGGGGGTCAAAGTGCTGGAGAGTGGAGCCACCAGATCAGGGACCCTCTGATACCCCGGTTCAACAGTTTCAGATTGTCTAGAGACTGTGGATTCTAGTTTCATTTAGCAAGAATGTCCCTTTGCAAACAGTACTGCTTTGAAGGTGGAGACCATCAGGCCCAGCACTTGCATGCAGGTCCTGAGAGATGACCGCCGGTTGGACAACAGGAGCCAAATCGCATCCTGCAACTTCTGGAGTTTCTCCTCTGGAAGAAACACACCGGCTGAGGCTGAGTCCAGGGTCAGGCCCAGGTAGTCCAGTTTGGTGGACGGGGAGCACAGCAGATTTTTGGAAATTTAGTTTACATATGAACTCTTGTAAAGTTTGCACCAAAATGTCCAGATTGTCTTGTAAGGCATTTGGAGAAGGAGGTCTTCCAGGTATCCCAGTACTGCAATCCCCTTCTGCCGTAGCAGTGATAACACCGGGGGCCAAAACATTGGCGAGGCGAGACCAAAGGTAATGCCACTAACTGGTAGTACTCCTCGCTCACGGCAAAGCGAAGGAAACCCTGATGCCCAACATATATTGGGATATGGCGGTAACCGGTAAGCATCCCTGATGTCAATAGAGGCCAGAAAATCCCCTTAATGAAGGGATGCCACTACCGTGCGAATGGTCTCTATCTGAAATTTCTGAGCCCGCACAAAGCAGTTCAAGTCCTTGGGGTCCAGGATTGGACAGACCTTGACTTCCTTCCTGGGAACAGTAAATAGGTTTGAATAAAACCCCTGAAAGCCTTTCCGATCCTGGAACTGGTACAATGACCCTTGTGAGAGCAGATCCTGTACCGCCCCAAGAAGACCTCGTAGTCCATCTATGGACAAGTGCAGTTTGGAAGGGAAGAACCTTGCTGGAGGCAAGGACTGAAACTCGATTTTGCAACCGGACCGAATCAACTCGTGGACCCTTTTTTCTTTAATCAAGGAGGTCCACGGATCCGGAAAGACGCAAAGACGTCCCCCCACCCCTGATACGGATGAGGGCACCCCTTCAAGCAGAAGTGGGCTTGTCTACGGTCCCAGGGGAACCCGCTTTAAGCTTACCAGGCCAGGGTCTCTTGGAATCCCCTGGTACTTAGATCCCGAGGGCCAAATGGACCGCTTATGGGCCAAGAAAGGGCCACATTTGCGACGAGACTCTTTGCTCCTGGAATTCTGCGGAAGCAGAGTACTTTTACTTTCTGTAAGACCCTTAATGATCTCCTCCATTGAAGCTCCGAACAGGCGGTCTCCTACAAAGGGGAGATCAGTCAGTACCTTCTTGGAAGCCTGGTCCGACCAGTATTTCAGCCATATCATGCAGCGAAGGGTCACCGCTGTCACGGACACCCTGCAAGGGAAGGGGGCTGCATCCAGAGAGGCATCACAGATATACTGCAACCCCTGGGCCAACTGATCCGCCAGCTCAGGAGGAGGCTGTCCCCCTTCCAAATCCTGGCGCAGGAGCTTAGCCCATTCCGTTAAAGTCTGGGAAACCAAAGTTATGGCAAACACCAGCCGCAAAATGGAACCAGCCATGGTAAAAAAGTATCGGACCAGAGATTCAGCTCTCTTGTCAAAAGGGTCCTTGAAGGATGGAGAGTCCTCCACCAGGAGAAGGGTGACTTTATTTAACCTGGAAATCTGAGTGTCTACTACAGGTAGTACTGTCAGTTTCTTTAACAGTGACTCTTAAAAAGTATACCTCCTAGTGAAACGCGTTTTGGGGAACCCCACTGGCTCGTGACAATGCTGTCAAAATAGGCAGGAAAGGGGAATACCTTTGTCGCCTTTGAGAAAATGCACCTGCGCAGCAGCCGTAGCTGTGTCCTCCAATTTTGTAGTTTTCAGCACTGATACAATCAGTGCATCTACTAGCGCCTTTTCATGCGAAGCTGTAGTGGAAGAAAATTCACCCTCACTGTCAGAGCACTCCTGGTGCGTGAACGCAGACCCAGTAGGGTGACTCGCATCTGAATCAACCTCAGAAACTGAGGAGACAGAGGATGCAGGTGAAGGCGGAGGACGCTTTTTGCTCATCCTATTTTGGAGGGCCATATCTACCTTGGACACTAGTGACTGCAGGACCGCCATCATTGCAGACAAAGTGGACTGGGACCCAGAGGGCCCCGCAGCCTCAGAGGGGGGTCAGGTGGTGACACGTACTTCAGGGACTCCACAAATTAACCTGGGGACCTCCAACAAGAATTTTGAAAATTGCTAAAAAAGTGCCCCCCATTGCTTCACCACAAGTCCCAACGTACTAAGAAGGAGCCGTTTAGCACCCACAGGGACTAAATATATGATACACACAAGGTGTACTAAGCTGCGCTCACCTTTAAACGTGCAAATATGTGGTATAATAAAATTATCTTATAAAGTGCATAGTGACAAATCATCAACTGTATAAATAAAATGCATAAATAAATAAATAATTAAAGTGCATCAATAGAGTGAAACAAAAAGTTCAAAGTGATAAGTCCCAATAAGCGGATGTATCAATAAAGATATATCTCCAAGGAAAAAACTCTTCACATGGTAAATCCTTGAACCCTTCACCATATAGGCACCACTGTGTGAGTGTGCTTACCAGAAAGCACAGACCCCTTAATTACAGGGGGTCAATGCAAGCAGGATCAGTCAACACGACCAGAATCCGGGTATGTAAGACCAAGCCCTCTGAAGTGGTCCCCTTCACAGTCTCCTGTACACCACAGAACTCCACACTCCTCCTCCTTACGCTCCTCAGCAGTATGAAAACAAAGGAATGACCAGGATAGTGAAGTACGTATAGACAGTTTAATGTAAAATAAGGTGGACACACTTACATCAGGGTCATAAAAACAGGCATATAAAACTTGAGATCCAAGATTAGACACAGGGTGGTAACCGCTTCCGCGTTCACTGGTCCTCTCCAGACAGTCTCAAAAATGGCAGTGATAGCAGGGTGATCGTATCCCAATATTCCCGACCGGTTTCGTCGGCTCGTATGGCCGTCGTTTTCAAGGGTGACCCTTGAAAACGACGGCCATACGAGCCGACGAAACCGGTCGGGAATATTGGGATACGATCACCCTGCTATCACTGCCATTTTTGAGACTGTCTGGAGAGGACCAGTGAACGCGGAAGCGGTTACCACCCTGTGTCTAATCTTGGATCTCAAGTTTTATATGCCTGTTTTTATGACCCTGATGTAAGTGT
This sequence comes from Pelophylax lessonae, assembly GCF_965119305.1. NCBI lineage: Eukaryota > Metazoa > Chordata > Amphibia > Anura > Ranidae > Pelophylax > Pelophylax lessonae. The sequence goes on from NC_138768.1 coordinate 771,778,967, forward strand.
GTCCACCTTATTTTACATTAAACTGTCTATACGTACTTCACTATCCTGGTCATTCCTTTGTTTTCATACTGCTGAGGAGCGTAAGGAGGAGGAGTGTGGAGTTCTGTGGTGTACAGGAGACTGTGAAGGGGACCACTTCAGAGGGCTTGGTCTTACATACCCGGATTCTGGTCGTGTTGACTGATCCTGCTTGCATTGACCCCCTGTAATTAAGGGGTCTGTGCTTTCTGGTAAGCACACTCACACAGTGGTGCCTATATGGTGAAGGGTTCAAGGATTTACCATGTGAAGAGTTTTTTCCTTGGAGATATATCTTTATTGATACATCCGCTTATTGGGACTTATCACTTTGAACTTTTTGTTTCACTCTATTGATGCACTTTAATTATTTATTTATTTATGCATTTTATTTATACAGTTGATGATTTGTCACTATGCACTTTAGAAGATAATTTTATTATACCACATATTTGCACGTTTAAAGGTGAGCGCAGCTTAGTACACCTTGTGTGTATCATATATTTACTACACGTTTTTACGATTGAGTTGCAGCTCCCTAGATTATTGGTTTACACCATTACATTGTGCACATTTTACACTATTATTGATTCCTATATTTCCTAACAAATAATTCACTTACTCACTAGCACATATACATTATTCATTTACTTATTTATACAGCACGTTTGCACTTTATCCAACAAGCGCAGGTACTTTTGGCGCTTAACGTCATTCGTTTACCACCCACAGGGACTCACCACCCCCTACTCAGGTACAGTGTCAGGCTGCATGCCGTGCGGTGATCAGAGAGAAAGGAACAGTTCAGGAACTGACACTAGAGGCCCACCGCCAATTCACCACCCCATAGGCTTTAAAAACATGGCTGCTGTGTGATAACAATGGGAAAATACAAGAAAATGGTGGCCGGACTACACAAACATGGCTGCCGATAGATAGAACAGCCATCCACGGCGAAATGGTGGCCCCCAGGACCCCCAGGTACATTTGGTCAGCAAGGGAGGGCCCCACCAGGACTATCCCCCCAAAAGCAGCAAAAAAAAAAAAAAAATTATTTAAAAAGGAAAAAAATGCTAGGACCAGAGAACCCAGCAAAGAACTAGGTCCTTACTCCTGACTAGGTAGAAAAAAACTGAAGACCTATTGCAGGAAGTGGGAGTATACCCCCTGGGACTGCCCTGTGGGCGTAGTCAAACCTTTTTCCGCCTAGTGTCCTACTCCTTTAGGGGGCAGCATAAACTCAATGTATGTAACAAATAAAAAAAAAAATGCTCTGGAGCCGAACTGGTTAAAAGTTCATCTATGGCAAAAAGTGAGCTAAAAAAATACTCTGAATGGCTTTAATATCCCAGCTGTCCACTAGATGGCAGACATGTTTAAATGACAAGCATACAAGTGCATGCTTATCCAATCAATGGTTGAAATAATTGACGGTAGTTAAAAACAGCTCTTTTGTTTTCATTTTAAAGAAATAAATATGAATGCTATCAAAGCAAGCTTTTGCAAACAGAGTCTACATGCTCATTTCAAAATTCTATAAGATGTGCATCATTTACGATGATTCAGAAATAACATTGCTGCTTTCAGCTCTCAGAGCTGAAAGTAATTGTTATGACAGATTATACACACTTTATAGCTTAGTAAATTGAAACCTTTAAGGCCTCATGTACACTAGGCTCTTCTGAACGCCTTTCTCCTTACAGGTGCGATAGGTATTCATTCACTTCCTTGGCCAGAAAATAATTTATTCTGGTCACTGAAATAAATGATTGTTCACGCATTAAACGTACGTAGCATTTAGGTGTGTCAGGTGTTTTTTTCTGCTTATCTCCTGAATACGATTTTAGTGTGCTTAGATTTCGGCCCCTAAGCAAAAATTTGAGCCCCTCCCTGTAGCTGCCTATATGTGCATGAACATACAAGAGGGGTTTAGGGGCAGTAAAAAAAAAAAGAAAAAAAGTCAAACGCCTGTAATTGGGCATTTGACAGCTGCAATGTGCATGAGGCCAAAAATAAAGCAAATTTTAGAAGAGTCAACTGCATGCTTAATTCTTTGGGTCATCCATAATTATGAAAGAAATACATTTTCTGCCAGCACTGCCCTCCCTCTGGCTACTAGCTGCTTAGTTGTCTCTATTGCAATACCTTTAGATAGCCATTGCTAAGGAACAAGCAAGCAGCAAGGTGGGGACCACACACTAGTATATTTTTGGAAGAATGTTTATATGAACATTCATAAAACAATTCTCAGTACATTTGATGTCTTGACAAATGTCATTTGAAAGGACTCAAAAATTTTGTTTGCGTTTAACATTTGATTTTGGAGTGAATGGGCTCTCTCTACAAGAGTTCCATGAAACCAAAGGCTTCTTTCCAGAGGTTGTTAGGGGATCTTTGAGTGATTCTGGACTCTCATAAGTAACCAACACCAATGGTCTTTATAGCTGTATGTAAGGGAGGTCATTTTTCTCACTGATCCCCTATGTAAAAGGGCCATCTTCCCACTGACTTCCAATGTGAGGGACCTTCTTCAACTGACCACCAATGTAAGGAGCCCCTTTTCCCAATAGCCATCAATGTAAAGAGGTCCTCCCCCACTGACCAATCTAAAGGCATCTGTGTTCACTGACCATCTAAGTAAGGTCTCATGTAGACATGCGGCAGTGCTTACCGCCATGCTGAAATTAAATCTGCAGTGAATTACTTTTCAGAGATATTTAACAGATTACTCAGAGGCAAAACATTGGTTCCTCATTGCCGGTGTTAACCACTGAAAGCCCACAGCACCACAGTGAACAACTGTGTGCATTGGATGCAGTTGCCGAATGGTTACAGCAAAATTTCATGCATTTCAAAGGGCTGCCTGACTAAAGTGACAGGTTGTATCATTTTTACTGTGCAGCACCGAAACCGTAGAAATGTATACTAACCATGGCTACTGGCCATGTTATAGTGTTTGTAAAGACAAAGGTTTTTTTATCTTAATATATTCTATGCATTAAGATAAAAAGCCTTCTGTGGGCAGCAGCCCCCCTAATACTTACCTGAGCACCATCTCTATCCAGGGAAGTGCATGAGTGCCTCGGCCATCTGGGACTCTCCCACCCGATTGGCTGAGGCACAGCAGCAGGGCCACTGGCTCATGTGCTGTCAGTCAGTTAGCTAATGAGGAGTGAGAGGGGGCGGGGCTGAACCACGGCTCCGTGTCTGAATGGACACGGGGAGCTGCGGCTAGGCTCGGGTGCCCCCCATAGCAAACTGTTTGTTATTAAACAAGACTTTAGTATCACTTTAACTTGGAATTTAGTGGTTGGTAAAACCACAACTCAACTGCCTGTTTTTACTTCCCCTTAGCCATTCATGTAAACAAGAACTTAGGGAGCATTCTGCTTACAATCAATGTAAGAGGGCACACTTCACTGACTAACAAAATAAGGGGGCAAGAGTGGGCGGCCTATTACAGGAAGCTCCTGAACAGAAAATTTTCACAATGGATTACTGCACAGATCTGGAATAATTCCACAAAAGACCCCAAAATTAAGAATACACATGCCTTTTACATTTACACAATATTTCTTTAACTTGGGTTTCATATGCAACCGCTTTGAAAAGAGAAACCACCAAACAATTATAAACTACAGGGCAGTATACAACACCTGTCCTGTATACAATGGCAACAATAAGCTTCTTTTTTAATATATTGGCAGGTTAACGGGCATCTAACCAAACTGACCCCATGGTGTATGCAAGTATGCACTTTCACTGGAGCGGTAAGAACATTATGCAGACAACTCCTTTAGAGACAGGCACTGATATGAGTGATAAATGACTCTATATATGCTGTAAACTGCTAGGTAATTTGTTATCAGTAAAACTACTGTTTATCTTCTGTTGACACATAGCTTTCTAACTGAAAACTGCACAAGACATCAAAACAAGGAAATCAGACAATAGTAAAAACTTTGGCATGAAAGCCACTATGCTTTGCAGGTCTGTAATGTAGCATCATGCCCACTCGCTTTTAGAGCATAAACTGCTAAACAATGTGATGGTTAATTGGCGAAGCACCAAAGAACTGGCCCTAACCGAATGCATAAGTATAAGTGGACTTCCAACAATGCCCTAGAAATGCAGGTAAAAAAGCCACTACTTAACAAGAGCTTCTGGGTAAGTTCTATGTATGCTCAGCAAAGGTTATGTGACCCATGTACCGGCAAAGTCAGAGGCGCATTCAATTACATGGCAGTAATATAAAAACTCCATTCACCCCTTTCCAACGACACTTCCCATATTGGAACTACAGGCACCTTTAATACCTGGGGATATTGCTCATGCCTATATATATATATTCAGTCTACTGAATATATTTAAGCACCACAATGCAGCGCACATGGCGAGAATTTTTAGTTGCTGTGCCTGAACTGCCCTTAAAGGTTCATGCAGTTTGAACAAACCTTCTCAGATGGAGTTCTGGGTGGTCTTTACTGACTACAGATGGAAGTGCCATGGCAACTACCAACCCAACTAACTAGGGTGATGATGACAATAGCCCTTGATGCTATCTGATTCACACCTCTCAGGATAGACTCCGGCCGTCTCGCATCCTAAATTTGCCCTGGAACTTCAAGACGGATCCTTTGTCTCCACCCTTCGTGACCATAAGTTTCGGGTGTTGCACTTTTTTTTTGTAGGATGGCCACTGGCAATCTCCATCAGCTATTTGGGCCATAAATTACGCATCACTGGTGTAAAGTTGAAAAGTTATGCCTGGCTAAGGAAACAACCCCTCACTGCCTTTCCAGATCATATCTTATTAAGAGCTTGTCACAATCAAAATATCTTACCCAATGGGAAAGCGACCTCAATACCACCTTCACTGATCAAAAACGGGGCAGAATTATGTTAATGCCCCAAAAAAATGTCATGCAGTGTTCAGGAAACAGGATATAAGATCCTATCTACATGGTACAAGGTTTCCAAGACCCTACATAAATTGTTCCCACAGGGATCTGTACTCTGCTGGAGATGTCAGGTGGACAAGGTCACCGTAATCCACATTTTCTGGTCTTGCTTGATGATCCAGGGCTTCTGGGCACAAGTTAAACACTGGATTTTTACATCTATGGATATCTGCATGCCCGACAACGTGGCTAGGTTTCTTCTCCATCTAACTCCCATGTCACTTTCTATTGATACAACTACTCAACACAGAAAAGGCATGCATCCCTGTCTGCTGGAAACAACCACACCTTCCCATGAGTCTATGGTTTACGAAAATTACCAAAATCAAGCTTATGGAAGAATGTATGGCCATGGCCCACCACAGGGAAGAACATTTTAATAAAACTTATTGGACTGAATTCCCCTGCACACCTGAATATCATGATATCCTTTCCTCCCAAATTTGATCCCATCTAATCCTGGGAATTGCCTTAAAGGGCTAGGAAGGAACATAGTTGATGGTCTGGTTACACCTTCTCCCAATCCCTAACCCCCACTCCTTGTACCCCTTACAAACCTGCCCCCTTCCCTCTCCCTTAAATTTTTTTGTCTCACTCTATTGTTTCCCATCTGCTGCTCTTTAACCAATCAGGTAGTGCTCACTCAGTGAGTAATGGAGCTATGGATGACACAGGATTTTAGGTCATAACTAGGGGTCTACTGATTATCAGAGCGGCCGATTATAGGGGGCCAAAATTCACATTTTTTTTTCAAATAATCAGTATTGGTCAGAAAGGTACCGATATTGGTCAGACCTCCTCCCCCTGTATCAGACCTCCTCCCCCTGTGGTGCATGCTGCAGTCACTGCCAATTTCAGCGGGGCAGGCAGCAGAGAGATGACATATTTCACTGCCTGCCTTGCATCACCGCTGTTCCGCCCCTACAGAAGGGCAACGAAGGCTGCTCTTGACAGAGCTGCTGCAGCCGCAAGCAAGCAGAGAAATAGTTAGGTGATCTCTCACCGCCCACCCACATATAGAAGTTTACCTGCTTGGACACTGGGGGGGGGGGGGGGGGGGGAGGCTGCCAAAAGTAGTGTAAGTAGTGACAAGCTGCATCTGGGTGGCAGGTCACGGTGGCAAGCTGCATCTGGGTGGCAGTTGCAGGTGGCAAGCTGCATCTGGGTGGCAGTTGCAGGCGGCAAGCTGCATCTGGGTGGCAGTTGCAGGTGGCAGTTGCAGGCGGCAAGCTGCATCTGGGTGGCAGTTGCAGGCGACAGTGGCAAGTGACATACTGCATCTGGTGGCAGAAAACAGTGGCAAGTGACATGCTGCATCTGGGTGGCAGGTGACAGTTGCAAGTGACATGCTGCATCTGATGACAGTTGATGGTGAGGTACAGAATATTTGCACCGGTTATCGGCTTGAAAGGTGGCTGAAAATCTCTATCTCCCCTGAAAAACTATATCAGTCGACCCCTAGTCATAACCAATCAAACCATATCTCAATAGGATTTATTGATATCCGATTGAGTAATTTCCAGTATTGCCTATTGTTTACCGAGTGTATACAGCATTTTCTGGTCTTGCCATACCTCTACTACTCTTTTTGATTTCAAAATTGTTTGGCTCACCAGACTGAGCATTCCTGTCTGTACTGAAATTTTATAAACAATATTTAAAAATGCCTTTCTCTCAGTTTTTTCTCATTTAAAGACGTCAACAATAAAAGAACTAAAAAGTAAATTATTTGCTATGGAGAACCTTTTCTTTCCCCACCAACTACTTAACAATGAACACAGAAGGCTGTACATAAAAGGAAAAACATTGGTCTCCACCATGGCTCTGACACTTCTGAAGGTTAATTTATGAAAACTTAAAGAATGAAGCTGCTGCCAACAACCTGATGTATTATCTTTAAAAATAATGTAGCTGCTAAAGGCAACGGTTATTTTTCATTCAGTATCTTTATAGTATAGTATTCATAAGTCAGCCTTTTCTGAAAATTAGCTACAAAGGGCCAGAAAAGGAAAAAAAAATAGGCTTCTCATTCTTCGTGCAGAAGAAAAAATAAAGCGAGATGATACCTTTCAGCATTTTTACAGTGCAGACACAATGCTCCAGAGGCAGCTGAGCTCACAAAAACACATTTTAATAAGAACCATTTAAACAGAGCTGTGGAATTTAGAGGCGGCGAGGTTGAATGAGTGAATATGTCCCCAGGGGTCGAACAATTAAGAAATGCTTTGCACAAAAAAATAAGATCCAAACTGGGGTAATGTGAATTAAACAATCCTTCTAACAAAACAAACCATTTAATTTTAGAATTTCTCTATATAAAGCTTTTCACTGTGTCTGCGCTGCCACAGGTTTCCAGTAAAATCGCATGGTCCAATTAGTTTAGGAGGGGATAAAAATTATTATTGCAGACTGGATTGGAGAAAGAAGTCCAGGAATGCGGGGCTGTAAAAGACTGGTAAAATTCTGCATTCACAAAAGCAAGATTCATACTTTTACAGCTACATATTTGCTTCTGCGAGAGTCATACACTCCACTTTTCCATGTTGACTCTAGTGCAGCATTCCAACTCTTAACATAGAGAAACACTTAAAATAACTAACAGGTTTCAGGGAACCCCTTCTAATAATTAATATATCACTCTCACTACTCACTACACAATTGCCTGAAAAAGTAAATTGAAGTAGAATAACGGAATAATCAGGGTGTCAAACTTGACAACCCAGGGCAGTTTTATACAAAAAAAAAATTCATAAAAAATGAAATGAAAAACAATGCTAATATAGCAATGGGCAAAAAAAAAAAAAATAATGAAAAAATTGTAGAGGAAAAAAATGGGATTTTCGACTTACCGCAAAATCCATTTCGATGTTCATTGACCGACAGCTTTACATCTTCATGACTATATGGGTTATATAGCCCCCTACAGTAGGGCACTAGGCAGACAAAAACTTGACTATGCCTATTGGGGCAGTCCCAGGGGGTATACTCCCACTCTCTGCTATAGGTATTCAGTTTTGTTACAAGCAGTGTCAGAAGAAAAAAACCAAGCACCATAGATGAGCAGGTGCTGTGTCCAATGAACATAAGAGAAATGGATTTTATGGTAAGACAAAAATCCTATTTTCTCTTTTGTTCATTGACGGACGCAGCGCCTCATCTTCATGACTATCTATGTGGGACGTCCCAAAAGCAGTGTCAAACATCAGGGTTGGGAACAGTAAGAAAAAAAACCTTCCCCAAGGCTAAACATAGCCAACCACGTAACATGGAGCTCAACTATCAAGACTGGAGCTCACCTGAAAAAAATATAAAACACCCTCAGAGGACAAGTCCTCTAAACAGCAGCCTGCATAACCTTGCAGTCGAAGGAAGCATCTGCAGATGCCAACACATCCACCTTATAGAACTTTGTGAACGTGTGCACAGACTACCAGGTAGTCGCCTTGAAAACCTGCATCACCGACGCCTGATGACGGCAGGCCCAGGAGACACTAAGCGCCCGAGTAGAGTGTGTCTCAACAGGGAAAGAAGAAATATGACCCTCAATAGAAAAAGCCTGAACCACAGTCTATCTGATCCATCTGGAAATGGTTGCAGCACAAGCAGCCAGAATGTCTTCATTCAAATGAAAATCAGAGACGTTCGGTAGGTACGACGGACATGGACGAAGGACCACCTTATCCTTGTGAACCCCCAGGTAAGGTGAACGAAAGACAGCACCGTCAGGCTTGACACCCTGCATGCAGAAGTGATACCCACCAAAAATGCCACCTTCTGGGATAACATAAGCAGGGAAACCTCACGTATATTTTCAAAGGGAGGCTTCTAGAGAACCAATAACACCAAATTGAGGTCCCACAGCAGGAAACAGACGGCACAGGAGGAACCAAGTGTCTCACTTCCTGGATAAAGGTACGCATTAAGGAATGTGTGGCCAACGGACATTGAAAGGAAACTGCCAAGGATGAGACCTGGCCTTTAATGGTGCTCAGGGCCAGGCGCTGACTCAACCCCTTCATTGTAGAAAAGCCAAGATCCGAGTCCCCGAAAAGGGTGACTGAGGGATTCACACCACATAATGTACGTCTTCCAAGTACTATAGTAAATCCTTCTAGAAGTAGATTTTAACAGCGTAGGAATCACCAATTCAGACAACCCTCAATCCTTCAGCACTTGAACAGCCAAGCCGCCAAAGCCAGCGACTGTAAAGCAGGATGGAAGATTGGCCCTCGGGACAGCAGATCTTCCCTGAGAGGAAGTCTCCAAGTTGCATCGGCGACCAGCCCTACCAGATCGGCGTACCAAGACCAGCAAGGCCAGTCTGGAGCCACTAGGATGACCGGAATCCCTTCTGCCTCGATCCTGGGCAGGAGTCTCGGCAGAAGCTTGAGAGGAGGAAAGGCATAAATCAGACGATACTGACTCCAAGGACCCCCCGAATGCCTTTCTGCCAACGGCTAGAGGGTCCTAAAACTGTGCTACAAACCTCTGCACTTTCCAGTTGAGGCGAGAGGCCAACAGATCCACCTCGGGAGTACCCCAACGTAGACACAACTGATGAAACATCTCCGGGTGAAGTGACCATTTCCCCTGGTCCAACGCCTGTCTACTGAGGTAATCCGCCTGCCAAATTTCTACCGCTGGAATGTGTGCAGCAGAGAGGGCTGGAACGATTTGTGAGATGTGAATGTAGATGCCCTTGATGTCGATGGAGGCGAGAAAATCCCCCTGATGTAGCGCCTTTAAGTCCAGGATGGGATGCACCTTGCCTTCCTTCCTGGGAACTGTAAACAGGTTTGAGGAAAGCCTTGAAAACGTTGGTTTCGGAACCAGAACAATCACCCCTTGAAGTAACAAGTCTTGCACTGCCTCAGAGAACCCCTAAGCAATACGGGGACAAGTGCAGGTTGTAAGGGAAGAACCTTTTCTTGTAGCCAGAGCGAATTACTTTGTGGACCCACTTGTCCTTGATCAGGGAGGTCCACGGATCCGGAAACCAGCGAAGACATCCCCCCCACCCCAGATACGGTTGAGGGCGCCCCTTTATGTGGAAGAAGTCTTGTCCGCAGGTCTGGCAGAACCCCGAGCAGAACTTGCCAGACCAAGACCTCTTAGAACCCCCGGCAGAGGCCCTGAAGGTCTTAGATTGCTTGTCTTGAGACCCTGAGGGACGTTGACGGACAAGAAAGGCCCCCGTCTGCGACAGGGCTCCTTATCCTTGGAAGCCTGAGGAAGAAGAGAACTCTTTCCCCCTGTGAGGCCTTTGATGTCATCAATGGAAACTCCAAACAGGCGATCCCCCACAAATGGAAGATTGGATAAGGCCTTCTTAGAAGCCTGGTTTGCAGACCAGAATTTTAGCCAGATAATACGCATCAGGACCACCGCCGAGACAGATAGTCTAGAAATCAAGAGGCGTCACAGACAGACTGTAGCCCTTGGACCAACTGATCCGCCAGCTCCACAAAGGCAGGGGGGAGCAGTTCCCCCTCTAGGTCCCAGTGTAGAAGTTTTTCCCACTCTGTCCTAGCTTGCGACACCAGGGCAACAGTGAATACCGCTCTAAGTGCCAAACCAGCCACAACGAACATATGGCGGGTCAAGGCCTCCGACCAACTATCAGCCAGATCTGTGAAGACCAGGGACTCTTCAACCGGGATTACGGTGGCTTTATTCAACCTAGAAGCCGGGGAGTCCACTACAGGAGGAACCGTCTATTTTTTAAGGAGGTAATCCTCATAGGGGTACTGCATTGCAAAACGCTTAGGGATTGCAAAGGTGGGTTCCAGGCACCCCCACTGTTTTGTGACAATATTGCCAAAGAAGGCGGGAAAGGGTAACACCTCTGCCGCTTTTGAGGACCTGTGGGTGCCAAAGGTGACCCGCGCCTACGAAGCTGCGTTAGTCGCATCATCCATCTTTAAGGTTTCCCACACTGATACAATCAGTGCATCCACTAGCGCCTTTTCATGTGTGGCTAGAGGAGCAGAGGAATCATCCTCACTATCTGAGCATATGGGGGGCTTGGACGCAGACCTCGAAGGGTAACTCGCATCTGAGGTGGCCGAATCAGATTCTGATGAGACAGAGGAAACAGGTGAAGGCAGGGGACGCTTTTTGCTAGCCCATTTGCCAAGGACCAAATCTACCTTGGACACCAATGACCACCGTCAGTGCAATTAGTTGAAGAGACAAGAACTCACTTTTTAAGGTGGTGTAATTGCCTGATGACTCACACCGGTGCATGCCCTGGCTCGCCTCCGTGAAAACTTGATAAAGGAAAAGGAATTGGCAGCACTCCAGGTTGAGTCAAAATCCAGATTTATTGACTGGACATCCAAACATGACAATCATGACAAGGTAGACGCATTTCACACACTGACTGTGTGCTTAATAATTAGGGTTAGCAATGATTAAGCACACAGTCAGTGTGTGAAACGCGTCTACCTTGTCACGATTGTCATGTTTGGATGTCCAGTCAATAAATCTGGATTTTGATTCAACCTGGAGTGCTGCCAATTCCTTTTCCTTTATCAAGTGCAATTAGTTGTTGGGACCCGGAGGGCCGACAGCCTCTGAGAGGGGGATCAGGTGGTAAAACATGCTCCAGGGACTTAAGTGGAGAGGGGAACCCACACGAAAAAGGTGTAGAGCACTACCACTGCAATGGCAGAGAGAGGGAGAGAAAAACCCACAAAATGGACTCACCACCACCGGTCAGGTACTCAGCAACGGACTAACTGCACACCATGTGGCGACCAGGAAGAGGAATGTCCAGGGATCAGCACTAGAGGCCGGGGAGAGACTCCCACCGGCCATCAGGCTCCAAAAACATGGCTGCCACTATTTTCTAAGCGAAACCACAAGAAAATGGCCGCTGAGGCTACACAAACATGGCCGCCGATCGGTAGCATGAAAAGCTATGAGAAAATGGCGGCCCGCCGCGGCCCCAGAGGGGACCCTAGCAGCACAAAAAACAATCCCAACAGGAAGGGGGGCCCTGGCAGGCGCCCCCACCAAGCTCATCCCCCTCCCGAGGAACTAACGTTTGGTCACCGGCGGCGCGCTACCTCCCTCCACCCCCCAGTGCAGCAACCCAGGCCGACCTAAAAAAGTATGTCCATCCCAGGGTGGAGGGTGGGGGGGGTAAAGTCCTGCAATAGACATCCTGAGACAGGGGGGAATGCTGACTGGGAGGGAAGAGAGCCCGGGAGTCAGAACTTCTCAGGGAGGGGCCCACGTCCACCCCAAAACCCGCCAGGGGTAGAGGGGGGGCAGCTACTTACCACAACAGGAACAGGGTGGGCACTGCTCTGGACAGACCACCGCTCCATCGTAATGTGGGTGCTGCCGGCCAGGAGGAAACGCTGAGACTCATATGCGCCCTCACAGGCCAGCCCCCGTCCAGTGGGGCTATGTTGCGACCAACCTAGCGCAGAGCTGCGGTCTGCACACGCTTGCTGGTCGGACCCTAAGGATCTAGATTATCCAGTTCATCACCCAGTCCGATACTTACTTGTAGATCATACAGGAACAAAATAATAAAAAAAAAGGAGGAAAAAAAATCAATTTATAAGAAAAAGCTGCCAGGACCAGAAATCCCAGCAAGGAACTAGGTCCTTACTCCTGACTAGACAGAAAAAAACTGAATACCTATAGCAGAGAAAGCGGGAGTATACCCCCTGGGACTGCCCTATAGGCGTAGTCAAATTTTTGTCTGCCTAGTGTCCTACTCCTGTAGGAGGCAGTATAACCCATATAATGACGAAGTGGAGGAGTTGTGTTAGTCAATGAATGGAAGAGAAATGCTCTTTCCATTGGTGGTCAGTTGGAGGAGGAGACCCATTACACTGGTGGCCAGTGGCAACAATGCTCCTTACATTGGTGGTCAGTGGAAATAATGGGGTTGGTGTACTAATGGCAAATAGACTGCACTGTGCAAGTGCAATTGCTCCAGAGCTTAGTAAATGAGAGGGTGCGCTGCTGACTTCCATCATCCAATCATGTGCAAACAAAAATGCAGGTTTTTTTTATTTTTTTTATTTGCTTTGCAGGTGATAGGGTATTCTTAGTGAAGTTTTGCCTCATTTAATAAGCTCTGGAGCAACTGCACATGCAAAATGCAGTCTATTTGCATTTAGTAAATTAACCCCAATGTCTCCTTACAGAGCAAAAAAAAAAAAATTAGGGATGCACCGAATAATCGGCGGCCGAACATTATTCGGCCGAAAATAGAAAAAATAGCACTTTCGGTGTTCGGCCGAATAAGTCAAAAGGCCGAATAATTTTGTGCCGAATAATAGGGCTGAACGATAGTCGATATGATATTGACTATCGTTCTGTGGCCGTAGGCGATATTTACAGGGGGAAGGGACTCTGAGGAGGACAGGAGGACTCACAGACTTCCGTGTTAGGCAGGGGAAGCCGGGACACTTCAGCGGTAAGCATACATACATTACTCACTCGTGCACTGCAGCCCGCCCCACACATTCAGTGAGTCTTACTCTCCTCCCTAGTTTTTTCAATGGCACATTCAGGAAGCCAATCACGCCGTGATTAGCTGCACAGCGAACCAATCACGCGTGCCTGCACACCTGATTGGTTCCGCTGTGCCGCTACTCACGGCGTGATTGGCTTCCTGAATGTGCCATTGAAAAAACTAGGGAGGAGAGTAAGACTCACTGAATGTGTGGGGCGGGCTGCAGTGCACGAGTGAGTAATGTATGTATGCGGCTGTGCTCCTTTCCAGGCTACTACTAGTCCACCTCCAGCCTCCTACTACCACCACTATGAGAGACTGTCTGTCACTGTATAATCTGATCGAGTCCACACTGACACTGACTGACTGACACTGAGTAATTGATGTTACCATATTAACCCTGACCTGCCCAGTGCCCTGAATCTGCAATTAAAATTTACAAGGCTGCCTGCATGCTTCCTGATTTCCATTCCCAGCATCCTTCCCAATCCCTACAGTGTCACTAACATTAACCCTATGGTACAAGGCTGCAGTGTGCACTGAATCCCATTCCCTACAGTAACATTTAGGGAGAGAGAGAGAGACATGAGAGGACAAGAGAGAGAGAGAGAGAGAGAGACATGAGGACAAGAGAGAGAGAGAGAGAGGACAAGAGAGAGAGAGAGAGAGACACGAGAGGACAAGAGAGAGGACAAAAAATTGGCAAAATAAATGGGAAAAATGCAAAACACCGCGTTCGGTATTCGGCCAAACATTTTATTATTATTCGGCTTCGGCCAAGAATTTCATTTCGGTGCATCCCTAAAAAAAATTACTTGTGTCTGAGTGTCAGAAGATGCTAGCAACCTCTGTGGGGAACCCTCGGTGAGGAAGGCCTCTATAGCACTTCGTAGCACCTAAATACGACAAACTTCATTATAGAGATCAAAAAGCTGGAACATCACTTTCGCCAAAGACAATGGATGGTTGGGTGTGCAATCACAATGAAACTACTTGCAGGCATTAATGTCCTTGGGCAACTAGCTTTAGTTAAAAAAAAAATGCAACACCTAAACCATTTAAGCTCAGATTGTACAAAGTTTAGTTTTTATATGTACTAAAATTTCAAGGACTATGTAAAGAAGACAAATATAATGAGCCGCAAAATATTTACCCATGCTGATTTTTTTGGAAAGCTTGGGGGAAAAAAGCAAATGATCCACAATTGATTATAGCCTACTAAAAAGCCAAACAGTGCTTGCAACATTAGGTATATCATCAAGTTAAGGATAACCCGGAGTCATTTTAGGCTATGTGATCTGTGAAAAACAAAGACCCACCCAAGTTCAAAGATTGTTCTCGACAAAAGACTGGAGGTACGGGAGTTTCAGTACAGATTATATATATATATATATATATATATATATAGATATAGATACACACACACATATATATATATATATTTATTACAGTTGGGCAAAAAAGTATTTAGTCAGCCACCAATTGTGCAAGTTCTCCCACTTAAAAATATGAGAGAAAGGTCTGTAATTTTCATCATAGGTACACTTCAACTATGAGAGACAGAATGGGGGGAAATAATCCAGGAAATCACATTGTAGGATTTCTAATGAATTAGTAAATTCCTTGGTAAAATAAGTATTTGGTCACCTACAAACAAGCAAGATTTCTGGCTCTCACAGACCTGTAACTTCTTTAAGAGGCTCCTCTGTCCTCCACTCGTTACCTGTATTAGTGGCACCTGTTTGAACTTATCCGTAAAAAAGACACCTATCCACAACCTGTGACAAACCGTCACACTCCAAACTCCACTATGACCAAGACCAAACAGCTGTCGAAGAACACCAGAAACAAAATGGTAGACCTGAACCAGGCTGGGAAGACTGAATCTGCAATAGGCAAGCAGCTTGGTGTGAAGAAATCAACTGTGTAAGCAAATATTAGAAAATGGAAGACATACAAGACCACTGATAATCTCCCTCGATCTGGGGCTCCACGCAAGATCTCACCCCGTGGGGTCAAAATGATCACAAGAACGGTGAGCAAAAATCCCATCCCAGAACCACGCAGGGGGACCTAGTGAATGACCTACAGAGAGCTGGGACCAAAGTAACAAAGGCTACAATCAGTAACACACTACGCAAAGTAACAAAGGCTACCATCAGTAACACTACGCCCTCCAGGGACTCAAATCCTGCAGTGCCAGACGTGTCCCCCTGCTTAAGCCAGTACATGACCGGGCCCGTCTGAAGTTTGCTAGAGAGCATTTGGATGATTCAGAAGAGGATTTTTGGTACTACAACTTACCAATCCTTAAATGAGATGACTGTTTTAGTACTTTTAGTAGGGTTTTTCCCCTTTATTTTTAGCTGGTGATCCTGAAAACACCACACTTCCTGTCTACACTAATTTCTTCCTTATATCTACACAAGAAGTCATGTGATCACACAGGCCAGACTTCAAACATATCTGCCTTTGTTCATCTTCAATACAAGGCAGATTATTGAACTATTATTCAACAGAGGAAAGAATGCTTGTGATTTATTTGACCACAGAAAGTGAAAAGGTCATTGCATTTCTGGTGGGATCAACAGGTATTTTCTGTACTTGCCAAACATATTCTTAGTCCAAAATTAAAAGTAGTTCTAAAGGCTCAAGTTTTTTTTTACCTTCATACATTCTATCCATGGAAGTAAAAAACCTGTGTGCAGCAGCCCACCCCAGCCCCTTTTAATACTTAACTGAGCCCCATTTCGATTCAGCAGTTATCACAGGTCTCTTCCTCCTCATTGGCTGAGACCACAGTGGGAGCCATTGTACTGGTACCCACAGCCAGTGAGCCAAAGAGGAGAGAGCCAGGCAAGGCCAAGCTTTGTGTGTGAATGGACACACAAAGCAGCAGCTCTGGAACAAGCAAACAGCTTGCTATGGGGGCACTCGGCAGGAGGGAGGGGCCCGGAGCACCAGCGGGGACCAGAGAAGAGGAGGATCAGGTCTGCTCTCTGCAAAACCACTGCACAGAATAGTCTGGTAATGTGCAATAAAGTACATTTTTGTTTGAAGGTTTAGATTAGCATTAAAGAAACAAGAAAATGGAAAAGCCAAGTTGATCCACATTAGGTTATATTTTAAGTGTTTGTGGACCATGACACACTCAGTAGGCATGTGAAAAACTGTAGACTATTACAAATGTATTAAATTCAGCTTGTGTCAGCGAGCACTGTGCACTACCTTCTAGTAAAGTGTATGTCTGGGCAAAATACAAAAAAAAATAAAAAAAACACATTCGTTACACTTTTACAATACATGCACATTCCACCATGTTAAATCCTTTAAAATGTTGCAAGAAAAATACCCATTACTAAGCCAGACGTCCTTATCTTTGTTTGAGCTGACAACACAGTACCTTTGCTGCACTAAAATCTCAAGCAGTGCCAGCCCTGTCTACTTCTTCCCTGCTGGATGCATCCCCTTGTCTTCATAACAAAAGAGAGGGATGTTGTAAAAAACTGGATTTTTGACTTGCCTTAAAATCCTTTTCTCTTAGGTTCATTGACGGACGCAGTCCTCTGATCCATATCAGTAGGGTAATACCGCCCCCTACAGGAGTAGGACACTAGGCAGAAAGAATTTCTGGCTACGCCTATGGGCAGTCCCTGGAGGTATATTACCCTCTCTTTTCCTGCATAGGATGTCAGTTTTGTATCAAAGCAGTGTCAGAGAAAAGTACACCAACCCACTCAAAAATTTAGAGGGGCGGGTACTGCTTCCATCAATGAACCTAAGAGAAAAGGATTTTAAGGCAAGTCAAAAATCCAGTTTTTTTCTATCGTTCATTGACGGACGCAGTCCTCTGATGCATATCAGTAGGGACACCCCAAAGCAGTACCCAAATGAGGGGTGGGAACAGCAGAAGAAAAAACAGTCCCCAAGGCCAAGATGGCCAACCAGGCAACACAGGACTCATAAGAACAACCAGATGAGGTCCACCTGAAAACAAACAGAAAAACACTCAAGGAAGCCAAGGGGCTCCCTAAACCGCAGCCTGCAAAACCTTGCGGCCAAAAGGAAGCATCCGCAGATACCATCACATCCACCTTATAAAATTTGGTAAGGCCCCTTTCACACTTGTGCGACTCCAAAGTCGTGCGATTTTACCGCAATTTTGCCTGGGCTTAGAATGTCTTTTACTCAAAACGCATCAAAATCATGCCAAAAGTAGTGCAGGGACTACTTTGAAGTCAGTGCGACTTCAAGTCGCACAGATATGAATGGGGCTCATTGGATATCATGGAGAACGACTTATCATGCGCTTTTGCAGTCCCCAGTCGCACAAGTGTGAAAGGGGCCTAAAGGTGTGAACGCACGAGCAGCACACCTGAAGCACAGGCGCTTGATGGCGAAAAGCCCAGGAAGCACTAAGCGCCCGAGTAGAGTGCGCCTTGACAGGGAAAGGTGGAACCTGACCCTTAATGGAATAAGCCTGCACCGCTGTCTGTCTGATCCATCTGGAAACAGTCGCAGCAGACGCAGCCCTTTCTTCAGGGCATCCGTGAGCACAAAGAGCGAGTCAGACTTGCGAAAAGACTCGGTAGACGCCAAATACACTCTAAATCGCCCGAACACCACCCAGTGTATGCAGAGCAAATTCCTTAGGATGTTTAGGCTTAGAGCACAAAGAAGGGAACAGCATGTCCTCATTCAAGTGAAAACTGGAAACCACCTTCGGCAGGAAAGATGGATCCAGGCAAAGCACCACCTTGTCCTTTTGAACCACAAGATCGGGAGAACAACAGGTCAGCGCCGGCAGCTCTGACACCCTGCGTGCAGAAGTGATAGCCACCAAGAAAAGCCAAATTCTGAGACAAGGTAAGCAGGGGAACCTCCTGAATATTCTCAAAGAGAGGCCTCTGGAGCGCCGACAGCACCAAATTAAGGTCCCATGGCAGTAGCAGAGGTCGCACCGGAGGTACCAAGTGTCGCACCCCCTGGATGAAGCTACGCACCAGGGAATTGGCGGCCAATGGCCTCTGGAAGAAAAAAGCCAGGGCCGAGACCTGACCCCTGATAGTACTCAAGGCCAACTTTTGATCAACTCCCCGTTGAAAGCCAAGACCGAGCCACCGAATAGGAGCGAGGGTGGGTCCCCAAGGGACTCTCACCATGCAATGTACGACTTCCACGTACGATAATAAATCGTCCTGGATGTTGCTTTCCTCGCTTTCAGCAGAGTGGGAATCACCGAAGCAGACAAACCCCCGTCCTTCAGCACCTGGCTTTCAACAGCCAAGCTGTCAAAGCCAGCGACTGTAAAGCAGGATGGAAGATAGGCTCCTGAGACAGTAGATCTTCCCTGAGGCGTCTGCGACAAGCCTGACCAGGTCGGCGTACCAAGCGCAACTAGGCCAGTCCGGAGCCACAAGAATGACCAGAATTCTCTTCCGCCTCTATCCTGCGAAGTCTTGGCAGCAACTTGAGAGGAGGAAAGGCATACATCAGCCGGTACTGGCCCCAGGGGTCCACCAGCGCGTCAGAAGCGTCTGCCAGAGGGTCCTGAGAGCAGGCCACAAACCTCTGTACCTTTCTGGTGATTCGAGATGCAAACAGATCCACGTACGGACTGCCCCCGAGAAGGCACAACTGCTGAAACACCTCCGGATGCAGGGACCACTCCCCTGCATCCAAGGCCTAGCGGCTGAGATAATACGCCTGTTAATTTTCCACTCCCTAAATGTGGACAGCGGAAAGAGCTGGAACATGGCGCTCTGCCCAATGTAGAAGGTCTGCCACTTTCAGGGCCGCAATGACGCTCTTGGAGCCCCCTTGGTGGTTGACGTAAGCCCCGGCCGTGGCATTATCCGATTAAATGCGCACTGGACAACCCTCCAGAAGGTCGGTCCAGTGCGTCAGGTAAAGCCGGATCGCTCTCAGCTCCAGGACATTGATCGGCAATCGAGATTCCTCCAGGGACTCCCTGAGCCAAGTCCTGATTGAGGATCCCCCCCACCCAGACAGACTCGCATCCGTGGTGACAATTGTTTTTCCAGTATATAGGGAGAAGGACTTCCCCGCCTGAAGCATCGGGGACCAAAGCCACCAGACCAGGGACTCTCTGCTCCTGCAACTTAACCGAATCCGAAAATCCAGAGAATTCGGGGGTTTGTTCCACTTGAGAAGAATTTCCTTTTGAATAACCCTTGTGTGGAACTGAGCAAATGGGACCGCCTCGTAGGAGGACACCATCAGTCCCAGTACTCTCATACAGGTCAGAAGGGATGGCCAGTCATTGGACATCAACAAATGAACCGCTGACTGGAGCTCCTGGAGCTTTTCCGGAGGAAGAAACACCCTGGCAGAGGACAAGTCCGAAGTCAGGACCAAATAGACCAGTCTCATGGAAGGGGTCAGAGACGACTTTTGAAGGTCCACGATCCAATCCACGATGAACTCCTCCAGAGTACTCATGGTGACCCCCAAGATTTCCGTCAGCAACGTGGAAGACTCCGCATGGAGAAGCAGATTGTCCAGGTAACCCAGGACCGATATCCCCTGCTGCCGTAACAAAGCCACGACCGGCGCCAACACCTTTGTGAGGACCCGAGGAGCGAAGGTGAGACCAAAGGGTAACTCCACAAACTGATAGTGATCCTCTCCCACGGCAAAACGGAGAAACCGTTGGTGAGCAGCACAGATTGGAATGTGAAGGTAGGCATCCTTGATGTCTATTGAGGCCAGGAAGTCCCCCTGATGTAGGGAGGCCACCACCGTGCAAATAGTTTCCATCTTGAACTTTTGAGCACGCACTAACACATTCAGTGCCTTTAAGTCCAGGATCGGACGCATCTTGCCCTCCTTCTAGGAAACCGTGAACAGGTTGGAATAAAACCTGTGAAAGCGTTCTGCGTGCGGAACAGACACTATCACTCCCATAGAGCGCTCCCAAGCGATCCGGGGATAGGCGGACATTGCAAGGGAAAAACCTGACAGGAGGAGCAGATCGAAACTCGATCTTGTACCCAGACCGCACAAACTTAATTGGGATCCGGGCCAGCTACAAGTCCGAGAACTGGCAAAGGCGTCCCCCCACCCCAGTCACGGGTGAGGGTGCACCTTAAGGCTGACAGGGCCTTGTCCAGACTTCTGTTTTCCAGACCAGGGACGCTTGGAACCACCCGAGGGAGCCTTGAAGGGCTTTGCTTTATCGGCTGCCCCCGAGGAACGAGAATGCATCCTGTGAGCTGAAAAGCACGGACCCCGCCTACGGCGAGAACCCCTACCCCTGGAAGCCTGCGGGAGAAGGGTACTCTTACCCCCCGTAACACCGTAAAATAATGTCATCCAGGGTAGCCTCAGACAGACAGTCCCGCGGAAAGGGGAATTCCGTCAAGGCCTTTCTTAGAAACCTGATCCGCAGACCAACACTTCAGCCAGAGCATACGCCTCATGACCACTGCTGAAAACAACAGGCGACCCAAAAGGGAAGCAATGTCCAGCGCAGCATTGCAAGTAAACTGCAGCGCCTGCACCATCTGGCCCAACAATTCCCCAAATTCAGGAGGGACAGGCTTGCCCTTCACGTCACGGCGTAGCAGCTTCGCCCATTCAGTCCCCGTTTGGAGAGGAGGGGGGGGGGGCACAACAGGACAGAGGGGAACCCAGGAGTGTGAGGGTCCGACCAGGATACAGTCCTGGCGCTTGCTGGACTTTCTTGGGCGCCCTGAAGCCTGCTTCACAAATGCAGTGGAAATGTTTTTTTTTTTTTGGGGGGGGGGGGGGGGGGATCAAGTTCATTTTCAAGGCAAAGAGGGATTTTGCAATTAATCTGACCACTCTTCGTAACATTCTCGAGTATATGCAAATTGCCATCATAAACACTGAGGCAGCAGACTTTGTGAAAATGAATATTCGTGTAATTCTCAAAAAACTTTTGGCCATGGCTGTGTTAAAGAATTTCCTTACTTTCATATTTCTTTTTTTATGGATGTATACTGCATCAAGAAATCTGCACTGCAAGACTCAGTTCATGGTGCGACCTGTTCCATCCATAACCGAGAGAAAAAAAGCTAGTGTTTTCATCAGAAAACCTAGAGTATACTCCAGTGGGCGAGGACTTAAAATGTTATGTGTATGTGAAAAGCAAGATGTCTGAAAATAGAGGAGGGACAGAAAATATACAACAACAAGTGTAAAAAAAAAAAAAAGTGTACTCTGCTATAATTCAATTTGACAAAATAGGCAAAAAAAAAAAAAAAAAGTACTATTGAAAAGCAAATACATACAAATACGCACCTTTTTTCATTGCCATAGGATTTCTGTGCAACTTTAGCATGGAGGATAAGTACAGTCTGATCGCCCCGCTCTTTTAAATAATTACGCATTGCTTCCCTGAAACACAAAAACGTATGTGAATAATTTCTAGGTCTGAAAAAGGGGGGAAAACAGATTTTAAAAAATAAAACAACATTCATCAGAATCAAGTGTGTAGCTGATTGCTTGTTGGAGAGTTTACTGTGAGGATATTAAATGTCTGTGGTTCAGCAGTAAACAGCTTTGGAGAGAGGGGTAGTAGATGCAATCTTCAGATCTTTGCTGTGGTTTCCACCACCACCACCTAGTGCAGCTGAATCTAACTAGGGTGCACACAGCTCTGCTTTTGAACAGCTTTGTGGTTCTAAAGATTCTCACCTTGTAAAAAAAGATCTTTTCACATCAGCTACCACAAAATACCTGGTGATTCCATTACTTTGGCTTACTTTGCTTATAAAACCACTTAAGACTTCACAGTGCCGATTTATTAACTGCAACAATTCACAGATTATCTTGCCTTTCTGCAATACGAGTAATATCAAGCAAGTTAGCACAGTCTCCAAAGCAGGGTTGGATATCTAAAATATAAATTACTGTAACGATACAAGGGTAGGGTCATGCCACCAATGAGGCCAACTTACACAGTCGCATCAGACAGCAATCAGGGATGCATAGTGGTGGACAGCATGAAGCTGGAAAGTCCATTATACACACTAAATTCTCAGTACAGCTTAGTAATGCTGAGCCACATAAAATCACAGGCTAAGCGTTACTGAGCTCCATGCTGGGCCACTGCACCTGTCACAAAGGCAGGATTAGTAGCTAAGCCACTTCAGTGATGCCAAGTCTGTAAACAATGCAGGCTCAGGTAACATTGAGCACTGCGATGTCAACCACCATTGCCTGCCTGTGTGACAAATGCAGTAGCCAGGCAAAGACTTTTACTCCGTGACAGTGAGCCTGCACTTTTAACAGGCTTTGCGTCACTGAGCAGTGTGGCAGCACTACTACTACCCAGGATAGTCCCCTTTGTTATTTTGGGAGGGGGCATCAAAAAACTCTTCCTTGGGCGTTGGTAGTGCTTGGTAGAAATTATTCTGGCCATTGAAATTAGCTTATGACAAGGCACTAAACGAATGCGCATAGGTGTGTTTACCAGTGTTAAGGCGTGTCAAGCATTTTTTTCTGCCAAAACTCTGGTACACCTGGTTAGTGGTTTTGCACAGAGCAGCTTCAATCTTCTTCTTGGGTCCCCCGTCGGCACTCCTGGCCCTTGCTCTGGGAGCAACCAAGTAGGCTTGTTCCTGTGCTACTCTGCATGTCCACTCACACACAGACAGCCGCCCCCTCTCTATCCTCATTGGCTGGCCCATGGCTCCCACTGCTGTCTCAGCCAATGAGGAGGGAGAGAGAGTCCCTGAGGAGCCGAGGCTCTGGTGCACATTGCTGGATCGCGATGGGGCTCAGGTAAGTAAGGGGGGGCTGCTGCACATAGAAGGTTATTAATAAAGAATGCATGAAGTTAAAAAACCTTGAGTCTTTACAACTATTTTAGGATCCATCCTCTGTGCTAAACCTCTTTTTTGCTGCATTTTAATCTACATCAAAGCTGCGTGCATAGAAGTGAATGCGGACACAGTTGAATGTCAAAATTTGGCATGCCGAGAGGAGCAGGCGCATGGATCCAAACCCAGAGTTTTTTTTTTTTTGGTTTTCAATCCTTTACATGTAGAAGCACAAGTAAAATATATATTGGGGATGTTTCAGAATGTAATATACATTATTTTAACCTATTTTGTCTCTACATGGAACCAAACATTCTGCCTTTGTTTCTAAAGGTTTTAAGAAAAGAAAAATACAAAACTTAAATGAACAGTGCACCCATGAGCTATCCGCACTAAGTCTATTCTACTCATTTATATAGCACCAATTCTAGAAAGCTATCAAACCAATCGCATCCTGACAAGATGCTGTGGAGCATGACGTACAGCATCCATATTAAGTAGGGCATACTGTATATGTGCTAACAGAACTGTATCTTTTGTCTTGCATATTCCTAAAGTATAACTAAAGGAAAAACTTTGGATAGAGTGAAGAGGGCTTCGGTTTTATTATCGTTTGTGCTGCCATTAGGGGGACTCATTGTCTCCATTTGTTATGTTAACCATAAAGCAAAAAAGAAAATTACAATTTGGTTAGACCACAGAATGGGAAGGGAGAGGAAATCACTAATTATGATGACCCTGGGGACATCCTGGGATTCCATTACTTTGGAGGGATTTCCTCTCACTTCCCCTTTTGGCTATGAGACAGAAGTTGAAAGGAAATCTCATTGGGGCACAGATGGCAAAAAAGACAGGGTCTATAACCATTCCTTACTCTAGAATGAAATAAAAGTTTAGCTCTACTTTAAAACTTAAAATGTAACTGTGTCCAGGTTATGGCCATTCAAGTATATACATATTGTTACCAAGCAATAATTACCTTTAAAAAGAGCCCCACAAACATCCTTAGCAACAGGTACTGTGTAACAATTCATTCTCAACACTCAACTGACCTTGCTTCCCCTCTCAATCATGACTTGGCAGCCTCCTAATAAATAATTTAACTAAAGAGTTGGAAGTTATGGGAGAGAAAGCATTAAGAGCTGAGTAAACTGACTTCAAAACAAAAACTGACAGCAAAAAAAAAGACCAAATGGTCCATTGAGTCTGCCCTTTTTTTTTTTTTGTTTTTGTTAAATTTTTGTCCCAGTATAGATCTAGGTTGGAAGCCACTTACTGCTGAATGACTAACTACCATTACTAGAAGTATATTTCAAGCATCAACTACCCTTTCAGTAAAAACTGGATTTTTGTAAGAACTTACCGTAAAATCCTTTTCTCTGAAGTTCGACAGACACAGCTTCATCTAGTCAGAGACTATAGGGCAGTGATGGTGAACATTGGCACCCCAGATGTTTTAGAACTACATTTCCCATGATGCTCAACTACACTGCAGAGTGCATGAGTATCATGGGAAATGTAGTTCAAAAACATCTGGGGTGCCAAGGTTTGCCATCACTGCTATAGGGTTATGCCCCTCTTATCCGGAATAGGCACCAAGCGGGAAAAAAGCTTAACCACACCTATGGGGGCTGTCCCTACAGGCATAACCCCACACACCCTGCTATCATCAAACATTTTAGTTGCAAGCAGTGTTTAGAATAGAAGAAACCCCATTCACTCAGAAGTAGAGGGGTGGGTGCTGCGTCTGTTGATGAACTTCAGAGAAAAGGATTTTTAAGGTAAGCTCTTATAAAAATCCAGTTTTCTCTATCATTCATCGACAGACGCAGCGCCATCTAGACAGACTATAGGGATGTCCCAAAGCGGTATATTCATGGGGGGTGGGAAGACCACGCAAATGGAAACGTAACTCCCCAAAGGCTAAACTTAGCCAACCAGGAACAACTGTAGCTCACCCTGAAAACACAATACACCCTCAAAGAGAAATAAAAACAAAAAAAAAAAAAAACAGTTCTCTTTAAACCGCAGTCTGCAAAGGAAGCATCCGAAGGTGCCAATACATCTACTTTGTAGAATTTTGTAAACATATGTACAGGCGACCGAGTTGCCGCCTTGCAAACTTGCAGCATGGACGCCTGATGGCGAAAAGCACTCAGCGCTCTCATAGAATGCATCTTCACCGGGAGAGGAGGAACCTGACCCTTCAGTGAATAAGCCCGAACTATCGTCTGCCTGCTCCATCTGGATATGGTCATCGCAAACGCAGCCAATCCCTTACAAGTTCCTTCGGTAAGGATAAAAAGAGCGTCTGATTTTCTAAAAGACTCAGTGGTCTCCAGATAGACCCCGATCGCCCAAACCACATGCAAAGAGTGCAACGCAAATTCCTTAGAATGTTTGCGTTTAGGGCAGAGTGAAGGCAACACAATGAGATGAAAATCAGAAATAACCTTAGGAAGAAACAACTGATTTGTACTGCCCCTCGCAAGTCCCTTAACTGGACTGGGGATAGTCAAAGATTGGACGGGAAGAACCTGTCCAACGGGCGAGACCGGTAGTTGATCTTGTACCCATATCGGATCAGTTTGTGAACCCATTTGTCCCGAATCAAGGAGGTCCAGGGTTCCAGAAAGAAACAAAGATGTCCCCCCAGATCAGAATCAGGTGAGGGCGCCCCTCCATGCAGACGAGGACTTGTCTGCAGGTCCAGATTGGCCGGTCTTTGCTTTCCCCGACCACGGCTTCTTGGAACCCCCAGAAGACCTAAATGATTTACCTTTTTCTTGGGCAGGGTCTCTTTAAGACCGTTAAAACGCGGTCCCACGGCTATAAGTGCAGGCTCACAATCCCTGGTTATTATAGGATAATAGCAGAGTGAATGAAGACAAACCCACAGGGAACCCGAGGAAAACTTTACCAGACCACCATAGAGGAAACTTCCAGCACGATCTGTGCAAAAATTAAACTGACACTGACTAAGGAAAAGGAAGAGAAAACAGCCTTTATATTTTAAAAACCATGCCGCATGCCTGTCCAGCCTATGGACCTCAGAAAAATGGCCGCTCATGCATCCTCAATGGGGAATTGTAGAGCAAAATGATGGCCCGCACGGCACGCCATGCGGTCTCCAGGACCCCCAAAAGGGGGCCCAGAACAATCGGAAGGTCCCTGACCAGGGGCCCACACAAGACAAGAAACCCCCCTCAAATTAGCACCACAACGGCCGCATTATTACCTGCTAAGGGTAGGGGAATGCCGAAGGGTACACAGGACTAGTCCTCTGAGATGCCAGGGGTACAGAGGGAGCCCCTAAGGTCCGAATTTTCCAGGTAAGGGCCCACGTCAGCTCCGAAAGGGCCAGGTGTATTTGGGGGGACAATTTACTCACCATGCCACAGTACTAGGTGGGCACCATTCCGAAACAGATGACCTCCCCCTTGGGATGGGGCTGTTGACAGCCAAGGGGAAGCAGTGACTCAGGGCATTCCAGGTTGTGTGCATCCCAGCGAGACGGTCCTTTTGCAGGCTCATCCCCATCCATCGGGGCACTGTCGTGGCAAGGCCTAGTTCTGGACTATAACCTGCTCACGCTCGCTGGCCAGGCTGGGAGACCTTAAGGATCTAGATTAGCCAGTGCTGTTGCTTGTAGTTCCTCTGGAGCTTGGTCCTCAGGAACTAACTAGTGAAAATAAAAAAAATCACACACTAACAAACTTTCCTATAATAGCCAAGACCGAAGTCCCAGCTGGAAACTAGGTCCTATTCCTTAAACTAGGCAGAAACAAACGGTTTGATGATAGTAGGGTGTGTGGGGTTATGCCCGAAGGGACAGCCCCCATAGGTGTGGTTAAGATTTTTTCCTGCCTAGTGCCTATTCCTGATAGGAGGAGCTTAACCCTATAGTCTCTGACTAGATGGAGCTGCATCTGTCTATGAACGATAGAGAAATGATACTAAGATTAGTTTTGCGCTTTCCTCCAGTTAGTTTGAAGTCATGTCCCCCCGGGATTTGATTTTGGTTTCATATTGAAAATACTGGCCTCTTGAATCTTATTCACCCTTTGATGTGTTTAAAAGTTTCAATCATGTCTCCCCTCCCTTTACCTTCTTTCCTCCAGACTGTAACCTTTTAACTACTTCAGGTGCTCCCTATAGCAGTTACTGAGACAGGGCGGCACCTGTGTACCGGTTCTTCTGGGCAGGATGCATGCCGCAGGCACCCGCTGATGATCGAACAGAAACGCAGAATGGTGGTCTGCCTATGTACATGCGGCATGTAACAAGGCCCATAATTTGTAGACGCTATAACTTTTGCGTAAACCAATCAATATACGCTTATTGGGATTTTTTTTACCAAAAATATGTAGCAAAATACAAATTGGCCTAAACTTATGAAAAAATTCAATTTTTTTTCTATTTTTTTATTGGATATGTTTTATAGCATAAAGTAAAATATATATATATATATATATATATATATATATATATATATACATACACATACATACACACACACACACACACACACACATACATACACACAGTATACATTTTATTTTTATTTTTTTTTGGATATGTTTTATAGCATAAAGTAAAATATATATTATATATATATATATATATATATATATATATATATATATATATATATATATATATATATATACATATACATATATATATATACACATATACATATACATACATACATACATACACACACATACATACACACAGTATACATTTAATTTTTATTTTTTTTTGAAATTGTTAGTCTTTTGTTTATAGTGCAAAAAATAAAAACCGCAGGTGGAAAAAAACCCACCAAAAGAAAAGTTCTATTTGTGGGGAAAAAAAAAAAGACATTTTATTTGGGTACAGCATCGCATGACCGTGCAATTGTCAGTAAAAATAATGCAGTGCTGTATCGCAAAAAATGGCCTGGTCATGAAGGGGAGTAAATTTTCCGGAGGTCAAGTGGTTAAGTCACTTTTTCACCATTACCCGCCTCTGGACTCTTTGCTCTTTTTGCAACCATCTAAAATCAGTATCCCCAAAACTTTTTCCTCCGCTGTGCTTACCAATATTGTACTCCCAACACGGTCAAGGGATTCTTTTTTCCCTAGACGGTGTACAACATTCCCTAGGCATTGTATCTGCTATGGACATTGAGGATGAACTTCTCCACAGTGCTTGAAACTACAGAGATCAGAGCATTTGTTTGAAAGCTCATTCACTACCCATCAGGAATATGCAAATATTTCAAAGGATTTTCACTTACTAGCACAGAGGTTTTTGTTTATGCGATGCAGAAAGAAGAAAGGCATTCAAGGATCATAGCAATCTGGCACTTTTTTTTAAGGATTCAATGGGATCAGCAAATTAAGCATGCTTTCAGGTGCATTCAGCTTTTATCTGGGATTGGTTTAAAATGCTTCCGAGTTGCTTCAGGGCCCATTCACATTATGATGTTATGTGTACTACTGTAGACTAAGGCTGTATCTGGCCAAAAAGTGTTAGCTGACCATATGATTTAAGCTTTTGTGTATTTCATATCAGGACTCATCCCTGTTTGCAGTATTTCATATAATGCATAGCATCTGCATTTGTGCAGTGTGGTGTCATTCTGAATGTCTGCCCTGCCATAGCACTTTGCTAATGAATGTTCCCCAACATGTGTGCCAGTGAGCTGCCAGAATGTTACATGCAACTTTTCACAACAGTGTGAATGAGCCCTTAGAGAGGCTTCTCAGCTGCTTTAATCTGCTTTTAAAATTCCCACTGACTTGTATGGGGGGAAGGTTCTGATATGAACAAATGGGCATGTATGGAACCTGTAACACGCCCAACCATTCTCCACCCTATAACTGTTTGTTGCCATTAGGATTGCAATATTTAGAGTGGGTATAGAAAAGATTCACCCCACCTTAAAATAATCACATTTTGCTGCTTTGCAGCCTGAAACTAAGACAGACAGACAAAATTTTTGTTTTATCCAGCTGTATTTACTCAGTATAACTTATACCATCCAAGTGAAAGATAGAACACCAACATGACAGGAAAAAAAAAGTGATCACCTCCATCAGTATTTTGTTGAACCACCTTTTGCTTTAATTATAGCCTTTAGTCTGTTGGGATATGTCTATACTAACTTTGCAATATTTGCCCAATCTTCTTTGCAGAACTGCTCAAGTTCAGTTAATTTGATGGTGACCCTTTGTGGACTTCAAATCATTCCACAGATTTTCAATGGGGTTTAAAGTAGAACTAAAGGCAAATCTTTTCTTTAAGTTTATAATAGAGTGCAGAGGGATTAAAACATTTGTCTGTTTTTATTGCTCTGTGTCCCCGTTAAGGAGATTCCCCCTCTCTATTTGTCCTGTTTACCATGATCATTGAAAGTGAAAGTAAAAGAAAATCCCAAATTTTGGGTTGTCCCCAGAAAAGTAAGAGGGTAAATCTTCCAATAGGGACACTAGCTCTGGTGAACTGGGGGTAAACAGAAAAAAGCAGGGGGCGCCTCTATCTGAATGTAGAGTATTGAAAACAGCTTTTTGGTAGCGATGAATAAATATGGCACTCACAATTGATGGAGGAAGTATCGGATTGTTATCTGTGGAAGTCCTAACATCTCTAGCAGAGATTGGCAGGCAAGCGGCTCAATGTTGTGCAGAGATCGGCCAAGAATCTGCTCGGTGGTGAGAAGGAAGTGCTGGAGAGGCCAGTGGCGTGGTGTGCATCAGCGTCTGGGTGTCCTGTGGCTTTCTTGACACTATTCTGCAATGCAGAGTTCAGCCAGGGAGTGTCTGTGCAGAAACAGACAGGAGTGGCTGAAGATGATAAACTGGGTGCAACGATCTAGAGCGACAGCTTCTAAGTGTCCTCGGCAATCTCCACTGGGATGAGGAGATGGAGTCTCTCCATCAGGGGGCGTGTATATGCGTTTCGGGGCTCCACTCCTTTGTCAAACCATAGGGAAAGCTCCCCAAGGAATTCCCTTGAATTGCAGAGACTTCCTGCTTGGCTATGGAACAGGAAGTGAAGGGACATCTCTTGTTCTATTTCTATCTAAAATGAAAAAAAAAGTTTTGCCTATAGTTCTTTAAGTCTGGGCTCTGGCTAGGCAACACAAGGACATTTACATTTTTCTCCTTTAACCACCTTTTTTGCTTTTTACTTTGGGTCATTGTCTTGTCGGAAGGTAAACCTTCTTTCCATTGACAACTTTCTGGCAGCAGGCAGCAGATTTTCCTAAAGAATTTGAAGGTATTTTGCCCCATCCATTTTTCCTTCTTTTCTAACAATTGCTCCAGGTCCTGCTGCAGAGAAACACCCCCATACCAGAATATTACCACCTCCACGCTTTACTGTAGGAATGGTGTTATTTGGATGTGATCTGTATTAGATTTCCGCCAGACATGTTGGTGTTGAGGCCAAATAATTCAATTTTAGTCTCATCTGACTAGAACACCTTTTTCCATGAATCTTCAAGGTGCGTTTTGGCAAAGTTCAGCTGTGACTGCATGCGGCCTTTCTTGAGAAGTGGCTTTTTTCGCGACAACCCCCACAAGTCGAATTTGTGGCGAATTTGTGATATTGTTGTCACATGCATACAATGATCACTCTTTGTCATAGATTCCTGCAACTGCTTCAGTGTTGCTGTAGGCCACTTGGTAGCGCCTATGACCAGTTTCCTTCTGGCTCTTTCATCCAGTTTGGAGCAATGTCCTGATCCAGGGAGGGTCTGTGCTGTACAAAATACCTTCTACTTCTTAATAATAGACTTCACTGTGCTTTTAGACATTCATCCTTTTAATCCATCTCCTGACTTGCCTGTCCACAACTTTTTCCTAGAGATATTTTGACAGTGCCTTGCCACCCATAGTCGATTGTTTGCTTCAGTAGCACTACCAGGGACTAAAATGCTCCAGGAAAGCGCTTTTCATGCCGAGTATGAGATGAGGTTCTTCTAGAATCGTGTTAAATCCCCTTGGACTATTAATGTGTTCGATCTGTTCTTTTAAATTTTGTCCCTCATTTTTTGGGTGAATTTTAATCTGAATTGATATATTAAACATTTGTAATTTTAAACTGTACTGTGTAGTTCATACCGTACCATAAAAGTCCTAGGTGCCTCAATCCAATGCTCGGTCTTCTCTTTTCATGCTGAGCTAATCAAAATGACCACAGCTGATTACAGTGGAAACTCAAATGGCTTTGTGTACCATCGGGAAGGTGATTAGCTACACCTGATTGAATTTACAAGTCCCTTTGAGGAAGGCGGGGGGATCCGTCTTCCAACTCAGTGATTATGTTTTTGGAATTTTATTTTTTCTGACATGTTGGTGTTACAGTAAAACCTTGGATTGAGAGTAACTTGGTCTGCGAATGCATTGCAGGACGAGCAAAATAAAAAAAAAAAAAAAAAAAAAATTTTAACTTGATATACGAGTTAGGTCTTAGAATGCGAGCAGCATCGAGCAGTGCTATCTAAGTGTAGTATGATCACAGTTTTGATGTAAAAAAAGTGGAATGACACTCCCAATGTTAAAAACAATATCTAGCATTAATAAATTTGGTGCTCATCCGTGTAAAGCCCCTGGTGTATATGTAGACAGAGGTCCAGGGGAGCTGGTGGCCTGCAGAACTCCGAGACACTCCAAGCCAGGTGGGGTGGGCGTAGCGCATGTTCGGAGCACCCGGAAGTGACATCAACAGTTCCCCAGTGTTTCGGAGTTCTCCAGGAAGCAGGTGTCCCCAGACGTATACACCAGCAGCTTTACGCGGATGAACGCCAGACTCCTTAACGCTGGATAATGTTTTTAACATTGTGAATATAATTCCACTTTTTTTTTTTTTTTTTTTTTCTTCATTAAACTGTGATCATACTTCAGAACACAATTTTTTCAGTACACTTTATACGGTATTATGAAGTACTGTACAGGTTAATTGGTTTTATTTTTACAGTACACTCTATACTGTATTTTGTATTGCTGTAATAATTTTTCCATTTTTTACTTCTGGGGAAATTCACTTTGCTATACGAGCGCTTTGGATTACAAGCACGTTTCTGGAACGATTTATGCTCACAATCTAAGGTTTTACTGCATATCTTTTATTTTGATGTTATGAGTAAGTAAATACAGCTGGATAAAACAAAAACTATGTCGTCATTTCAGGCTGCAAAGCTACAAAATGTGATTATTGTAAGGGGAG
This sequence comes from Pelophylax lessonae, assembly GCF_965119305.1. Lineage (NCBI taxonomy): Eukaryota > Metazoa > Chordata > Amphibia > Anura > Ranidae > Pelophylax > Pelophylax lessonae. The sequence continues at coordinate 771,811,453 of NC_138768.1, forward strand.
TGAATCTTTTCTATACCCGCTGTATTTTAGAATGTAGCCCATTCTTTCCAAATATAGAAGAGTATATGCACCTCCAATCAGAATTATCAATTGGTGAACTAACAATCACTAACGGAATATATAAGATGGAAAAAAAGGAAATCTCGATTTGTTCCATTCATATGATACTCTGCCCAGTGCACTACTGAACCCAAGCAGAAGTTACACAACAACCTAAATAGGAAATGGCAACCAAATACACAAAGCAACAACTAAACACATTTGTAAATATGGGAAGTATTTTTTTTTTTTGTGTATAGGTCATCTCTATGCACATTCCTCTAGATTTCCTTTAAACTAAAATAGATTTTGTTAGGTTACTAAAGCATGACCTACAGCTTTACAGAATATCACACAGACACTAAAGCTAAAATCAAAAACAGCTTTAGCTAGCTAAGCTCCAAACCATTTTATTATTTTTGTTAGGGGTCTATCAATTTAGCAATATCTTAATACAGAAGTGAAAGTGATAAAGTGATATTAAAGTTTTCTTTTTTTTTTTGGTTGTAAAATACCAAACATGTTATACTTACCTGCTCTGTGCAGTTGGTTTTGCAGAGAGCAGCCCCGATCCTCCTCTTCTCAGGTCCCTCGTTGGCACTCCTGGCCCTTCCCCCCTGCCCTTACAGCAAGCATGCTTGCTATGGGGGTACCCTAGCCAAGCCGTCGCTTTGTATGTTCCTTCAGACATGGAGCCATGGCTCGGCCCGCCCCCCTCTCTCTCCTCATTAGCTCACTGACTTTGACTGACAGCAGCAGAAGTCAATGGCACCCGCTGTGCTTACGCCAATGAGGAGGGAGAGTCCTGGACAGCCAAGTCTCTAGTGCAACATCGCTGGATCCAGATAGGGCTCAAGTAAGTATTAGGAGGGCTGAGGGGGCTCCTGCAAATATGTTTTTATCTTAATGCATAGAATGGTGCAGGGGTAATGTCTTTAACCATTTGCCGACCGCTCACTGAGCAGGACAACGCCCCCTCTCGCTCCCGCTGTATTCAGACACAGCGGGAGTCGGGCCAGGGGAGGAGAGGCGGTGATCACCGCCGCTCTTCCCCGATTGTCGGGGATCGAGTGAGGAAATCCGCCCACTTGTGTAAACAAAGCAGGCAGATCTCCTCTGTGACAGACAGTCACAGATTATAGGATTCAGCATAGCTGAACCTGCGATCTGTGTCTGTGTCACACAATCCCCTCCCCCCCACATACGTCAGTAAGCACGAGGCATATATTTATCCCCTTGATCACCAAAAAAGTTAACCCCTTCCCTGCCGTGATCTCCCACCGCTGAGAGAGAAGGGCGGATGGCTGATGTAAACACAGCCGTCTGTCATTCTCCCTGAAGTGATCACAGATGCTATGTGATCCTGCTATATAGGATCGCATGTCTCTGTGATGACTTCACAAGCCACACCCCTCCACAATTAGAATCACTCCCCTAAGCTTACATTTAACCCCTTGATCACTAATAGTATTAACCCCTTCCCTGCCAATGGCATCACTACTGAGTGAAGCAGAGGTCATCTTGGTGGTCAAACATTTCCAGCAGATAAGCTCTTTTTACTCTTATTACCTGTAAGCAGTTATTTGGCACAAGAAAATAAATGGTGGTTCATTAGGTATTGCACTATGGTTTTCTTTGTTGCTTTTTTCGGATTCTGAGTGATCAGTCTGCCTTGTACCATCTGTTTGGAGTCGCACCTAATTGGCTTGATCCTGGAATTGCTGAGGATTTGTGGAGGAGCAGTTTGGTGGATCCTTTGAGCCTTCTTTTATTAGTGGGATGGTAAGCGGCAGTGTGATTGGGATCACGCTCTCTCTCTGGTGGTGGTGGCACTTCAAGGAGACCAATCAGCTGGACCCTACTTATACCTGGACTTTTTATATAGCGCTTCTTTTCAATTTTATACTGTTTTTATGTTTTATCCAACATATGTGTAGCAGCTGTTTTATATCTAATAGACCCAAGCGCAGCTTTTGGTTTCATTTTTTTATGCCCTGTATATGGTCATAGAACTGCTCACCGATACCTCCTATCTAAGAAACAACTGTAAGGGTGTACGGTCTTCCATATTAGCACACATTTCACTATCTGTAATAGGTTGCAGAAATACTTTTTAGTAGTGGTCTGATTTAGTTCACACATTTTGTTTACCTGGCTTGCTTACATGAGTACAAGTGCCATGGAGTAAATGCCATGGGTGGGATACTGTGACTGTAGCGTAAAGTAAGGTGTGAAAAGCCAAGCCTGAAGATTCACATGCACACTCATCATTGCCTGTGATGCTATCAAGGTGCTAAAAGGGTTTTATCATTTTTGTTTTTAAAACTTCAGTGCTCTTTGCTGGGCAAATAGGAAATGGATTCAATATGCCTTACCTTGTGAGACGTTTGGGTTGAGGCCGCTCCCCAAACTTCCTGCAAACAAACAGAAAAACATCCATCAAAGGTGAGAATGTGAACACCACCTAATGACTCTGCACAGCTTGGCTCACACACAATAATAAAATCTGTGAGAAAATTAAAACTTGCTATACATAAAAGAGCTGCATATTCCTAAAGCTTGTATCTAAACATACTATGTACGGTGCATGCCTGAATATCCCATGCCAACCCGATTCAGTTTAGTAGACAAAGAAATGATGAACTCTGGCTGATGTTATTACACTCGGCCTTATTTAATACAGGTACTTATCTAGCGCCGTAAATTTACAGTGCTTTAGATATTTATTGTACATTCACATCAGTCCCTGCCCTCGAAGAGCTTACAATCTAAGCCCACAAAAGGAATGTGAGAATTTTACACACATCTGGAAATGCATCTATCATGAAAGGAATTTGCAGACTGCCAGTACCTACCCCTCTACCTGAAAATTCTACCATGCAGATGCTTTGGCTTTAAAAGGGTTAGTTCACCTTTACCATAAAAAAAAATGTCTATGCAGGGGCGTCTGTAGATAAAAACAAACTGTGCAGCTTTGAACGAAGTTGAATAATGCCCTTACTATAGGTGAAGGGCATTTACTGTATTTTCAGGCACATAAGACTACTTTTGAACCTCAAAAAAATCCCCCAAAAATGGGGGGGTCGTCTTATACGTATATGGGGGGGTCATATAGTATATGTCCTAGGTAACCTAAGTATTATGAGAGATTACATGTATTCCGGTACTTGGGGTACCTTGGAGATCTATGAGAAATCTGATGTTTTTCAATGGTGTTGCCTTGCTTCGGAAGGGGGGTAGTCTTATATGGCGAGTATAGCCCAAAACCTATGTTTTAACTTGAAAATTAGGGGGGTCGTCTTATATGCCCAGTCGTCTTATACGCCGGAAAATACGGTACATTTCTTCTAAAGCAAGACTCCTCAACCTATGGCCCTCCAGCCGTTTCAGAACTACGTATCCCATGAGGCATTGCAAAACTGACATTCCTGAACAACTGGGGGGCCATAGTTTGAAGATTTCTGTTCTAAAGCCTGACTGGAATACTCCCAGGACATTGCTAAGAGAGGCCTAGTCACTACTGTTCAACTACTCCATCACAGGAGAGAGCCATCAAACACTGAGCTCAGAGCTACTGCATCAAGGGAAAGAAAGAATATATGAGGGGGTTTGACACCGAGAAAGAGCTCAGTCCCGTGATGGTGGAGGTGAGCAGTAACCACTAGGTCTCTCTTAGCGACATCCTGGGATTATTCCAGTCAGGCTTCAGAAGGAATGTAAATGGCCTACACCCACAGCAAGGACACTATTCAACTTCGTTCAAAGTTGCACAGTTTCAGACACCCCTTACTTGCACAGGCAGTTTTTTCTTTAGTTTTTTTTTAGTAAAGGGGAACTCTTTAATACTTTTGGGTTCATTTAATAAAATTGGAGAGTGCACAATCTGATGCAGCTGTGCGTGGTAGCCAATCAGCTTCTAACTGCAGCTTGTTCAATTAAGCTTTGACCCAAAAAAAACCTGGAAATCTGGCACAGCTCTGCACAGAAACCAATCAGTTTCCAGTTTTAGTAAATTAACCCCTTTGAGTCTCTGACTCCGAACAACTGTGAAAAAGAGGAATTTTTGCTTTTTTGTGATTCATTTCCAGCATGCTCAGTTTTTTCAGTTTATTTACAGGCACTCACGTGATCAGCTAGCTCTCTCCTTCCCCACTTTAAGCACTACAGCAGGAGGGGCCGAGATTTCCCTCTGACATCAGTCAGGAGGAGAACAGCCGGAAGTCACGTGACCGCCCAGCGGCACTGTAAATAAGGTATTTTCCGCAATATTAGAAGAACACACAGTTACTTGCACATTATAACTTTCTGTAAGAAAGGTGATTACAGGATTTGTCAGTAGTAATGTTACAGACCCCCGAACTGACAGGCAGAGAGGGAGGGGGAGAGAGGAGAACAGCTGGATGACAGAGGCACATAACCTGACCACGGTAATTATGGACCAGCAGCCATGCATACTGTGGTCAGCACACTGAGGGTGACACAGGAAGGATCAATCAGGTTTATTTTTAGAACAGAGAGGGACGAATGACAATGCAAGCACTATGCTGTGTATCATGCGTTAAAGGATCAGGAATATTTATTTTTTTAGTGTTACAACCACTTTAATGCATTAAGGTAAAAAAAAAAAAAAAAAAGTTTTTGCAACCACTTTAACAATGTTGTACAAGATTGCACAACCCTTCTAAATTTACAACATGGAGAAGATGCTAACAGAAAACTGTATTTTTGACTTACCGTTAAATCCTTTTCTCTGAAGTTCATTGACAGACGCAGCTCCATATAATTCTTGACCATTTTTCCTTTAAACACTGCCTATAGCAGAGTGTGTGGGTGTATGCCTGCAGGGATGGCCCCATAGGCATGGTAAAGCTTTTTCCTGCCTAGGGTTCTACTCCTGTAAGGGGCAGCATAACCCAATGGTCAAGAATTATATGGAGCTGCGTCTGTCAATGAAATATAGAGAAAGGGGTGCAAGCTGCCAGCTCACATGGTGCAAGTGACGCAGACACACCTGAAAAATCTGCTCTGGTAACTTGGTGTGTGCCATTTCTGAAAGTTTCCTATGCCATTATATTGGTGCAGGAAGCTTAGCCAATTCCCCAGATTATGTCTGAAATAGCATGTGCAGGAACATACCGCAATCAATCGTCACTTCACTACAGTGAGCAGTGAAAAATGCATTCAGTCATACAGAACGTGGTCTTACTATGGGGGCCATGTAATTCTACACTATGAATAGGTAAACCAGTGTTAGCCAGATTTTAAAGGAAACCTGTCTGGAGAGAAACAGAGGCATTGCCAGTACTGATCTCCATCTGAAAATGCTATCTCCCTGTCTGTGGTACACAATCTCTGGCTTTAATATTTGGAGTTCTACTTTTTCCAGAGCAATTAATCAGCAAGTATTAAAGGACCAGCAAAATGGTCAACATTTTCAGGAAAGGATCAAAAATGGCAGCCTCATTACTTCTCTAATGACAGGTTTCTTCAAAGGCCAGAATCCCCCGAAGAGATTATCTCATGTGTGATTTGGCAAAAAAGAAGTTCTTCTAAGAGCTCTTTGTGTGTGACCAGATCAGACTTTTACAATGATTTCCACACAAATGTAACACATTTTCACAAGGTGATAGTCGAGATAAACCATCAGTGTGAAAAACCTTCGTATGATTGTAACCTAGAAGAAAAATACACTTAAAGCTTGATGCAAAGAAAATGATGGTTTAATACAGACAGGTTATAACTACATCACAGTGATGCAGCCAATTACTTGCCATTTTCACGTCAGCACATCTGACAAACACCATTTACCACTACAATGAACGAAGATATAAATGATACAGAATACAAATAGGTTTGTCAGCCCCAAAATGCACAGGAATGCATCCCTGGGAAGACAGCGCATCACAGCACTATATAAAGCAAACATATAATAAACTTTATGGAGCCTGTCACACCCACCGTGATATTTCAAGTGTTACCCCAACATTTCATATTGCGAATATGTGCCTGCTGTACCATGTACTTGTATATGAAAGTATCCTGTTCTCTTTGTATGAAATCCCTGGTGATCCTGCCAGTCCCTCTGTTTTCCCATTAAAAGTGACCAAAGAAAGAATACACCAAGGTCAGTTCTCTAGCTGTGCTGGGAACTCAGCCTGCTCTTCTCCAATGATTGTCCTAGAAGATCTCCCCTGCTCAGCCATTCACTGGGAAGCTCAGTGTGCGGTTTCTTCTCCTCCCCCTGCTCTTAAGCAGCTGAGAACAGAAGTAATGTGATCACTTATATAAAAAAAAAAAAAAAAGGTATATATATATATATATATCTATACAAAAAGGGTTTTCCTTTCATTTCTATTTTAAACTGAATGGGCTGTTTTACAAGGCAAATGTTTACAATCACTTTAGGCTTACTTATATAGTAACGGAAACAATAAGAGGGCTAGGAGCAGGCAAGAAGAATATATGTATTTTCATAGAACACAAGGATTTCAGTGAATAGACAACCAGTAGAAATCATGACATTTATTAGCCCCTCTTCCCTCATCCATACATAGACCTTGTATTCTATAAAAAGAAGCTGCATCCATACATGGGATACCCATCAGAGGTTTTTTAAAAATAAACCACTTCGGCCACTTTCACACAGGCGGACCGATCAGGTTAGCCTGTTAGTTTTTTAGGCGGGCGATTGGACCATCCATTGCCATCTATGGAATGGCGGATGTAGAGGGACATGTGTCCATTGACACCGGCTGACATCCAATCCTGTCTGCTAAAACAGACGGTTTGGGGATCTATCTGTCTGGCAAACTGGATGGTAGACGGATGTAAACAGACAGGCGGTGCGTTTACATCTGACTGCCCATACAGGAAAGTGAGCAGTGTTTGTTTTTCATAAGTAGAGCACACATGGACCTGTCATCTGCCGGCTCAGTGGAGAGATCTCCCACTAAGCAGAAGAAGGATTCGCTGGCGGACAGTGCCAGCGTGAAAAGGGCCTTATTACTTACCTGTTCTGTGCAACCGTATTGCACAGAGCGTTCCTAAACTTCCTCTACCGGGGTCCCCTGCCGCAGCGGTCTGTTCCTCCTCTTCTGTCTGCTCCATAGCAAACGGCTTGCTCTGGGTTGCACATGTGTGGGCTCACTCCTGAGCCAGGCTGTGGGTGTCCATAGACACAGAGGTCCTCAGCCTTGCCTCCTGCTCCTTCCTTCCCATGGCTCCCACTGCTCCTTCAGTCCCTGTGTAAAAAGGGAGAGAAGAGATGCAGCCGTGCACACCTCTGGATCAAATGAGGTAAGTAGAGCGGTGACAGGAGCACAGCAAGTTGTAAAATGTTTTCTAGCCTAATGTAGGGATCGCCTGAGCAGTCCGAGTGGAAGTGGGAATTGGTACCCATCATAAAAAGGGACCCACCCAACCCCCCCAAAAAATATAAAAAAAAGTGTGTGCGTTGGGGACTGGAGGAGGAAAAGTTGAACTTCCCTTTTCAGGTCACATCCAGATTTAATTTTTCACCTGGTGTAGAAAGGGGTCGCATACTTATGTTCATTCAATACCTTTGTGGCTGCAGTGTGATGTTTCAATACAAAATCCCCATTCCACTGGGAAAAAAACAAACACCGTGAATCACTTTTCAGAGGGTGGTAGAAAATGCCACTTATGTGAAAGTGGCATTATTGGCTAAAGATTAAAAAATATTAAATATCATACATTTTACAACATCAGCAAAAGCAAATTATTTTTACAAATGTCTGTATGCAACACAGTGAATGCAACCAGACCTACAATGGCTAGATCAGGATTACCAAACTTGAATGCATTTCTTTTTTAATTTACTTATTTTTTTTAATGCTACCATATTTTATTAACAGGCACTTTTCAATGCAGAAACTGGACATTGTCTACAATGAAAAAAGGAGGTCGAGAGCCCCTGAAATGGGCAAAACAGCCAACAAATTCATACAATGAGCAATACAAAGCCCCATTTTTGAGCTCTGCAAATTTAACTGAGACATATAAAATGTATAACCTTAAACCTGAGGTTTGTGGGGCAGAAATATATTAGACCACATAAAAAGAGGTAAGACTAGCATTTTATTTATTACATAATCGTATAAAACCAACAGATGGCTCCAAGAAAGTGTGTGGCAGAGGAAAAAGAAATGATGTGCAAAGTGCAGCTACCCATAGCAAACAACTACATTTAAAGTAGAAGGAACTTTCTTCCCCATTTTGGAGTAACCGCTTGAAAATTCAGGCCTTCTCTGACACTTTTTGTTTACAAGTTTAAGGGCTCTTTCACACGGTCCGACTCGGTAGGCGGATCCGAGCTGCTCAGCGGGGATCGATCCGTGATCCCCGCTGAGCCGGCGGATGACAGCTCCGTCTCCGCTTGCAGTGCGGAGAGGGAGGTGTCTCAGCACCCGCTGCCCTCTATGGGGAATCGGATGAGAGTGGACCGCCTGTCCGCTCTCATCTGATCCGATCCCCAGGACGGATAGAAAATAGGGTTTCCATCCGTCCAGATTTCACGGACAGGATCGGATGCGGATGGCAGCGGACAGGTCTCCGCTGACATCCGCTGCTCCATAGGGCTGAATGGGGCATTCGATCAGATCCGCCTAAAAAACTGAAAGGTGGATCTGATCGGACCACTCGTGTGAAAGAGCCCTAAATCAGTATTTTGTGCTAGAAAATTAGTCCTAACCCCAAACATATATTTTATATATTTTGTATAATATGCAGACTGATGTTTCCCAAGTAAATAGATACCCAACATGCATGTCACGCTTTAAAATTGTGTACCCTCGTGGAATGGCGACAAATTATGGTACTTAAAAATCTCTATTGGCGAGGTTTTAAAATTTTTTATAGGTTACCAATTTAGAGTTATAGAAGAGGTCTAGTGCTAGAATTATTGCTCTTACTCTAACATCGATTAGTTGGCCAATTATTATTTCGATCGACTAATCCAAAAATAACCTTAAAAAAAAGAAAAAATAAGTGGGGCGTCTAATTTAGCTAATATGTAAAGTTTAAAAACAAAAAAAGGCAATTTATTCTTAAATATCTATATGCAGTGACAAATATAAATAACCAACTATATGGTTAGAGAGCAAAATCTCTAATCCACTCTAAGAACAGACAGAAGGTATATACTGTATATACTATTACAGCCCATTCACACTGCCGCAACAGGATTTTGTGGGGCGACCTGTGAAGTCACGGTGCACAGCGTGCACTGCGACCTCGGCGCGACTTGCACAGACTTCAGATCATTGAGGTCAATGCAAGTCACCTCCAGGTCGCCCCAAAGTAGTACAGGACCCTTTTTCTAAGTCGGAGCGACTTGTGTCACTCCTATTAGAACGGGTCCTGTACTATTCAATGGCGAGCGACCGACCGTGACTTGTCAGGCGACCAAGTCGCCTGACAAGTCGCGCTAGTGTGAATGGACCTTAAATCTGGTAAATATCATCAGACTCAGAGATCACATTTTTTATTTTATTTTTTTAAGAAAAAAAGAAAGACTGTTTTTTGCCAATTTTCAGACAGAACTGTAATAAATTGTGTATGACCGACTCCCTTGTCATAGGCAGGTGGATTGATAAAAGCTACCTGCGCTTGCTGTCACTTATGCTGGCCATACAAAAACAATGTCTTCCTTCAAAAAAATTTCATTTTAAGAACATTTGTTCGATTTTCAAACTGTTAGTGGGGTCAAATCGATGTTCGTTTTCAACCAAAGTGATGGGAGGATTCGAAAGAGAAGAATAGAAAAAACTTTTTGGTCAAAGGAATTTTCAGACCCTGTATTTGGTTTTCGTTCAGAAATTGCATTCATTTTAAAACTGAATGTTAAAAGCAAATGAAGTTTTCAAATGACATTCTCTCATTCAGCGAATGTACAAAGATTTTTCATATGAATATTCTTGTCCGAAAATCGAAGAGAATGGGCGGCAAAAGGCTCAGTTCACACCTATGCAGTTTGCTTTTCATGCTTTTTGCTGTGCTTTTTGCGCATGTGATTTTGCTTCGTTTTGCATTTTTTATGCTTTTTTTTTTTGGGGGGGGGGGGGACCAATTTGTTGTTAGGCAGATTAAAAAAAAAAAAAAACAACAAACATGGTATACTTACCTGCTCTGTGTAATGTTTTTTCACAGAGCAGTCCTGATTCTCCTCTTCTGGGGTCCCCCACCGACGCTTATAGCTCCTCCTGCCTTCAGAGTGCCCGAATAAGCAGGCTGCAAAGTACAGTATAGAGTGCCCCTATAGCAAGGTAAAAAAAAACTTCTGCCTTTAGAACCACCTCACTTCCTGCCCAGGACTACATGTCCCATGAGGCATTGCTCCTCGCATCCACAAGTTCTCAGGCACTTACTGACATCTATGGACAGTGTACTGAGCTGTATGCAATGTTCCCTCTAATTTTTTACTGGGCTGAGCAAATAAAAAAATTTCTGAGCGCAGTGCTCCCCAACCTTTTTATCGCCGCGGACCGGTCAACGTTTGATCATTTTTCTGTGGCCCCCAATCAATGCAGAGTGCCCACAGCATTGCCCCCAATCAATGCAGAGTGCCATAGCATTGCCCCCAATCAATGCAGAGTACTACAGCATTGCCCCCAATCAATGCAGAGTACTACAGCATTGCCCCCAATCAATGTAGAGATGCCAGCGTGCCCCTTTTCAATGTAGAGGTGCCAGTGTGCCCCCTTTCAATGTAGAGATGCCAGTGTGCCACCTTTCAATGTAGAGATGCCAGTGTGCCACCTTTCAATGTAGAGATGCCAGTGTGCCCCCTTTCAATGTAGAGATGCCAGTGTGCCCCCTTTCAATGTAGAGATGCCAGCGTGCCACCTTTCAATGTAGAGATGCCAGTGTGCCCCCTTTCAATGTAGAGATGCCAGCGTGCCACCTTTCAATGTAGAGATGCCAGCGTGCCCCCTTTCAATGTAGAGATGCCAGTGTGCCCCCTTTCAATGTAGAGATGCCAGTGTGCCCCCTTTCAATGTAGAGATGCCAGTGTGCCACCTTTCAATGTAGAGATGCCAGTGTGCCCCCTTTCAATGTAGAGATGCCAGTGTGCCCCCTTTCAATGTAGAGACTCTTCAGTCCCGAGTCTAGTAATGGTTCTGCCATTTTTTCAGTTTTTAATTAATGCAGAGTGCCCACAGCATTGTCCCCAAATCAATGTAGAGATGCCAGTGTTCCCCCCCCCCCGTGCACTTACCTCATGGTCACGGGCGGCAGCTTCTCTTCAGTTCATTCCCCGGCTTCCTGCCTCTCCTCAGTCCTCCTGACTCCCCGAGTCCCGGCGCCTCTTCCTCGGCCAATGGCATGAAGTTGGCCTTTCGGCCAATCAGGAAGCGGGAGGACCCGCTCCCTGATTGGCCAGGAGGAGGATCCGTGTGACAATAGCGAATTTTCATTCGCTATTGTCACACAATGGGCGTGCTCTCGCGGCGCACGCTCTGCTACACGGCCGCCACGTCTGCGGCTGCGCGGTTTGAATAGGTGCTTGCGCGGGACCTTCATTCACACTGCGCGCCCGCGCATGCGCGCAGGCTAAAGGGAACACTGGCTGTATGTGTGCTGCACTGTGTCTTCTGATATGTAAATAAATAATGCATTCTCTATGCAGGCCAACTAAATCGGCTGACCAACTAATCGAGTATGAAAATAGTTGACAACTATTTTTCGTAATCAATGTTGTTTTTGCCTTAGGTGCTTTAAAAAAATTTTTCTTAGTGGTTAGTACTCTGCGTTGTGGCCGCAGCAACCCCCGCTTCGGATCCGGGTCACGGCACCAAAAAAAAAAAAAATGTTTTTTTTTTTCTTATTTTTTTTTTTTTTAACTATTCCTTTAATTTTTTGGGGGGGTGTGGGAAGGACACATTCACTTCCGCCACTCCTGAAAGCGATCCAGCAGCTTGGACCGCTTTCATGAGAAAGCCAGCCACCGGCTGGAAAGAAAAATACCGGGGTTATTTCTGATGGCTTCAGCAATAACCCCGGTAAATCACTTGCAAACTGCAAGATATATGTACACATTAATGAAGGGTTCTACCCCGGCCACTTTATTTACCATTTGTGCATTGGGTAGATTTCCTGTCACTTCCTGTCCTGTAGCCAAAAACAGAACCTCTGGTTGTTACCAGAACTAGTGTCCCCATTGGAAGATTTTCCCTTTATTCCTGCTCTGGTGACCACCAAAAAAAGTTTTTCACATTTAGGCTTGGTGAGAAAGATAAACATAACAGAAAGGGTGAATCTCTCCCGCTCTCTAACAGGGGTAAAGTCACAATTTCCACTCTATTACAATAAAAAAAAGTTTTGCTTTTACTTTATCTCATGAAAAACATAGTCCAACCAACCCACCAACAGGACTGAAAGTAAAGCCCCGTACACATGTACTGATCGTCGGCCGAACGATCGCCCGTCTTTTGTCCAGGGCTGTCTTGTCTGTTGAAAACTGCAAAAGACTGCACACGAATTTTGTTGGCCAACAACAGCCGACTGCAGAAGTGATGTCATGTGATGGATAACTTTCCTTGTCTGTTTTTGAAGTGGGTACCTGCCAAAACTAAGCAAGCAGCGCTTCCCCTTAGAGCTCCGCTTTAAGTTGCCAACCTAAAAACATTAATGACATCCATGTACAATGTTTTACTAAATGCCCTGTTCACATGTATTCTATAGACTGACAAATGCACAAACACTTGGGGAAAAAATGGTTACTTTTTAAAACACATTTTCTTGAACAAAAAAAACACAAATACGGCACTGGGACCGCACTGGGAACACGTGCTTTTAAACACACATTAAGCTGCCATATCGGTTGGAAGTGTGAAGCGGACTTTCACAACCGACACAATGTAAGGTATTGAAGGATAAAATACAACCTAACACTAAAATCCCTGCATCTATAGATCTCCACGATCTAACACTAACCTATCTAGCCCTTAAAGGAGAAATGTGTATATTTAACGTTTTTTTAAGCCAATCCAACCTAATCCCACGCTGAGTTGTCAGCCACGGCGTTGCTGTGGAGGTGGGTGCAGAGGACACAGCCAACAACAGAAGCCCCATAGTAGGTCAATGGGTGACGTTACATCCCATTCATTTCACAGCCGTTGTCGGCCGTATCCCCTGCAGAGCTTCCGCCGCTGGAGATCAGGTTTTCTTCTTTACAGGGCTAGATAGGGTAGTGTTCGATCGTGGAGATCTATAGATGTAGGGATTTTAGTTTTAGGGTGGACTTATCCTTTAAAGCTTTTTCACCACTTTACAAACGGACACAATTTTAAGGCTTGATATGCTGGGTATCTTTTCACTTGGCGCAACTTCTTCTTTAATATTTTACCAAAAATTGTGTAATTACTGTTAATATACCCTAAAAATAACAAGTGTATTTTTTTATTGAAATGTGTGTTTTAAAAATTTTGCTAATATTAGGTGACACAATAAAATTGGAACTACCGCTATTTTATTCTCTAGGGTTTTGGCTTTTAAAAAAATAAATGTTTGGGGGTTTTAGGAAATCTTAAGGCCTAAAATGATTTTTGAAATATATAAACAAAAAACTGATTCCAGGACTAAAGTAGTTAAAATGTATTTCTTTTAGTGTCGGTTCACACTACCGCGACTTGTCAGGCGACTGGTCAGCCTGACAAGTTGTGGTCCATTCTGTGCTATGGGAACCGTTCTAATAGGAGCGGCTCAAGTCGCTCCGACTTAGAAAAGAGTTCCTGTACTACTTCGGGGCGACATCGGAGCGACTTGCATTGACTTCCATTATGTGAAGTCCGTGCAAGTCGCGCCGAAGTCACGGTGTACGCAACTTCACAGGTCACCCCTGAAGTCGTGCCGCAGTAGTGTGAACCGGCACTTACTATGCACAGAGAAAAGGAAACCACTGACAGCTGCAGCCTAAAGACTGGTTTACTAACAAACCTTGTGATTAACATGATCAGAGACCACACTATGATTCCTGATTATTAGAGGCTAGGAAATGATCACAGCACATGATCTGTGCTCATTCTCTGCTAAGGAATATCAATGAACAGATGCAATCAGGAACTAGTTAAAAGAAACTTGTGCAGATAGAAACACAGAAGCTCAGTGAGTCACCGACCCAGAAACAACACACAGCCAGGGAAATGTCTGAACTCCTGCACTCCAGCGATATTGTTCCTGGCCAATGACTCACTAGGGAAGTCTCTGACACTGAACAGGTATTAAAATCAGTAAAGCTTCATTCACACCTGAGCGTATCGTTTGCAGGCATTTTTTTTTTGCAGGTGTTTGGAGGAAGCCATCAACATCTGACCAAAACTGCTTGTAATCTGCCAAAAAAGCAGCTTATGTACTTTGAGCTTCGGGCGACAAAACGCTCATATGTGAACAGGAGCCGTTGAAATGAATGGGATTTTGCTTGTTGGACGTTTTGGAACTTTAGAGATGAGCATTTTACAAGCTGAAAAATGTTCAGGTGTGAACAGGGCCTGAAGTCAGAGAAAAGAGCTGCATTTATACTGGTGTAGCGCCTGAACACATGCAAAATTGTGTGCATTTACAAAATGCTGTGCTTGCGGTGAAATACAAAATTGACACCCTAAATGCATCAGCCAAAACCGCTGTTAAAAATGTGCATGAGTGCCTTTGCCGCTTTTGTTCAGAGTAGGGCAGCCCATTGAAATGAATAAGCTCACTATGCATGAAGTCAATAAAAAAGTGATGCATGACGTGACGTAATACAGTGTGGAAAGAGCCAATAAAACACACATGTATACAGTAGACATACACACGTGTGAGATATACATATATAAACCCTTCATATATCAAAAAGAGGGAGCAGCACTCACGGGTCTTGAAAGGTGAGCGCACGATAATGGTTTTATTTTCCGTACGTGGCACAAGCTCATCTTCCTCAGTATAAAATTTGAAAAGTTATTAGTTTAGGTTTCTTTTTTTTTTTATAGTTTTTTTTTTTTTTTTTAACACAATGTGACCAAAGTAACACTTTGCTACTGATCAGGATTTTTTTTTTTTACACACTATGATTGCTTGGTATAAGCAACCTTTTTTGCTGAATGAAACTGATTAATTCAGTGAGTGGTATTTTGATTAGCGGTGATTGGCCGCTACTAAATCACAAAGTACAGATGGGCTGAGATTGTTCCTGTCTGTACCATGTGATCACTGTGACCAATCACAGCTAGCAACACAATCGTACACAATGAATGGCCTGAAAAGAAGCTATCCATTGTTTACACCCAACATGTGATCTGCTGTGATTGGTCACAGCGATCACATAGTATCGGTACAGTGCTCGGTCATCGGTGGACACAGCCATTGACAGATCATGCCTGCAGCCTGACTGCAAGGCCGAGCAAGAGGTGCATTGCAGGAAGACGTCATATGATGTCCACCCATGAAGAAAGTCCCACCTGGCTGTCATTTTGCAACAGGCCAGGCAGCAAGTGGTTAAAGATACGTCAGTTGTCCGAATCAAGGTGACCGTCTGAGTAAAAAAAATCCCACACCTTCCTGGCCTGATACCCACCTCTCCAGAGATCCCTCACTGATCTTCCATCACAACCAGCACAAAATAACAAGTGCTTCAAGGTATGGGGTATTTT